>NC_084732.1:80310812-80358312 GCF_033978785.1 Entelurus aequoreus | reverse complement strand
CTATATTACTTCATAGAAAACGGATTTTGTTTAGTAAATTTCTACCCAAACTTGTAATAAAGTAAAATACAAATAAAGCAACAGGAGAAGTAGCCCACACTTCTCTTTTCTGAAGTAAATATGTACAGCAGATATGGGCATTTATTTAAAATTGACAATATGATTTGCCTGAGTGGCTGGACATGGGTTGACTGAAACAATAAAAAGAAATACATATTAAATTAGACTTTTTTTTTTTTATCGATTAAAATTTGTTACAAATCATTTAAATATATATAAAAGTATACACACAGACACCGGCCCCCAGACTCAGATGCATTTGTACCTACCAATGTGGCCCTACGAGGCAACATAATCGCCCTGGTCTGCTTTAAGGAGTCCTGTACGAGCTGACTGGGATTGAAAGTATTGAATCCCAGTTTATATGCACACACTTGTAGGAAAGTCTGCAGAGCTTTACCCAACTCATTAAATGATAAAACTAATACCGAAGGTATAATGAAACAAACACAATGTTTATGTTTCATTCAATGTATGCTGCACCTCTTGACAGTCACAAAAGACACAAAGCTGTAATAATTTAATTACTGTGTCTGAATACCAAGAGAGAGAAATAATAATTTAGTTTTCACTGCTTTTTTAAAATTACTGTCCCTGTTTGCAAAGGCATTCATCTCCCTCCACAAATAATATCTGTATTATTCCAATTTGTTAATCAATAGAACTGGCTCGGCCTCCCCAGGATCTGAATGTGCTTCTCCTTGAACCAGTCCTTTGTAGCTTTAGTCTCATGTTTTGGGTGATTGTGGTGCTGGAAGACCCATCTATGACCAATCTTCGAGTGCTTATCATCCAAGGTTCTACGATCCATGACTGTTCATGGCCCCATGAACATGGTGAAGTCTTCCAGTACACTTAGCAGAGGAAAAAACCCTGAAGCAGAATGTTTGGATCTCCATGGTTGGGGTTTTTGAGTTCATATTCCGCATGTCTCTGCTTCCAAACATAGCCAGTAGAGTCGATACCGGAGAGCTTGATTATGGGCTCATCTGGCCACAACACTTCAACCAAGTCTCTGAATTATTCAGGTTTTCACTGGCAAAATTCCAATAGTCCTGAACATTTTCCTTGTTGAGCAAAGGAAGCTTGAGTAAGTTGCACAAAACAAATCCATTATATTACAGGTTTGTTTTTTCCTGCTGACTGTGTTCTCAAGTCCCTTGAGATCATAAACAAGCTCTTAAAGTGTAATTCTGGGTTGATCTCTCACATTTCTCAGACTCCTACTTAGCCAACCAAGTGCAAACTTTTATGAATCATCAGAGCAAAGGGGCAATCACTTGTTATTATCGGGATGGATTATGCCCTCACCCACCTGGAGACTGTGGAGAGTGTGGTGAGAGTCATGTTCTTTGACTGCTCCATGGTCATGGAATAACTTACAGAAGGGTCTGAGGTTACTTGAGCGGATCACTTTGGGGGAATTTCAGGCCATTTTAAAGGATCGGGAAACTGTTTCTACTGGGTATTAGACTTGTTTTTAATTAACTTACAGAAGGATCTGAGGTTGTCACGATTGGTAAAACTGGTGGACCCAAATGCAGAAAAGACAAACAGGATTAAAGTTCAAGGGTTATTATTAATAAAACCAGAGGGAAAGGAGGGAGCTCGTAGTCTTTGGCTTTGCAGTCCAGGAAAGCACACTGAGGCTAGCAGGCTGAAGCTAGCAGGCCAAGGCTAGCAGGTTGAGGCTAGCAGGTTGAGGCTAGCAGGCTGAGGCTGGCGGGCTGAGGCTAGCAGACTGAGGCTAGCAGGCTGAGGCTAGCAGGTTGAGGCAGGCACACACGGCAGGTAGGGAACTGAAGGCAGAGGAAAAAACAGGGGTAGAATGAGGAGCCAAAAAATACAGAAATGGCAGATTCGCAAGATTATCAAAAGTGCTAGACTTCTAGAACAAACGGGCGAGAAGCGTTACCACATGTAGAAGGTGAAACGATCTGGCGATCGCGCCGAGAGAAGTCCAAACATTTGAAGACTGCAGGTGATGAGTTGATGGCAGGCAGGTGAGTGATTAGAGTGCTGGGATCAGCTGTGCCAGGCTGAGAGCTGGAGCCAAGCCAACGCCCAAAACACGCCCACTCTCCCAAAGACACACACAGAGACAAACAGACAGAGACTGTGACAGTGCCCCCCCCCCTCAAGGAACGCCTCCAGGCGATCCACCAGGCTTGCCCGGGTGACTGCGGTAAAAGGCCAAGATGAGGGAAGGGTCCAGGATGAAGCTGTGTGGCACCCAGCAACGCTCCTCAGGTCCATACCCCTCCCAGTCCACCAGGTACTGCAGACCTCTACCCCGACGGCGCACATCCAGCAGCCGCCGGACCGTGTAGGCTGGGTGGTCGTCGATGACACGGGGGGGACATAACATTTTACGGGTGTGTGTTCTCCTTTAAGAATGGCAGTATGTGGGGTGAGTGACGTGAGTAAGTGAGTGGGCAAGTTAGGAGAGGTAGTGCTAGCATGTGCAGGAGTGTCAATAGGATGGTGGCTGTCCGGTCGTGCCCTGTGGAAATTATAAATAAAGTGACTAAAGTTGTAACTAACCGACGGCCTCGTCATTCCGACCAAAGAGCGGAGCTTTACGGACCCATTGTGAATTTAATAGTCTCCCCTGCTCTCCTCGACCACGGTCTGGGAGCCGACAAGCAGGAAACCTTTATTATTAGTTTTGAAGCCCAAATACCTCCATATTGCGCTTCACCACCCTCTTTATTAACCAGTAGAATCATATTTTTTTGCCATTTTTCCTCTCCACGATGTTATTACTTGTGTGCACTTTGTGTGTGCGTTTTGACACACAACATCATGCGCCTCAGCTCTGTAGTCACCACTCAGATGAAAGAGCGGTACCGGTACCTTTCAAAGGTGTTATATTACCGATTTTAATCGATACCTAATCAATACCGGTATACCGTACAACCCTAGACAAAGCTTGTAAGGAGGACATTAATCAAGCATGAAAGCATGTGACAAACATGGAAAAGGAATAAGCTTCCCATGTACCCAAAAAAACAGGACCAAGAACAACAATTTGTGTTCTTTTGTTAAAAAAATAGTTACTAAGCAACCAGTGTTGCACTGATTAGCACTGACACTGTCATGATATACAGTCAGCGACATACTGTCAAGGGAGGCAGTTATTGTTGTTGTGATGGAAAAAAATACAAATAAAACCTTTTTTTTTTTAATTTTCATGAGTACAAATCCCTACATTTGCACATTTTCCGATGGTCCTCATTCATGTGTTTGTTTGTCAGCAAACATTTGTACACAATGACTTTCTTTCTCTGCGTAATCAAAAGCCTTTGTAATGTATTTAATGTTACTGGGACATTATTCTTGCTAATCAGACTTTAAAATACAGAAAATTCTTATTAAGAGGCGCCCTATTAGTGAGTCACCATGAATAGGGAGCATACTTGAGCTAGCAGGTGCATGTTGTTGTTGGGTTTTTTTCATAACAAGTCAGATGCAAAAAACTATCACAATTTTTTTAGTTACCAATAAAAAGGATTATCAATCCAAGGCCAAAAACCTCTCTACACTAGACGTTGAGAAGGAAACTGTAGGTGATCATAATTTTACAACAATTTAAGTTTTCATGGTGAAAGATAAGTGCAAATTCTTCAAACACAAATACATGCTGAGGCTATAAAAGTAAACAAAAGGAACTAAGAAGTATTTCATAAAAGTTAATTATTATCTTTCCTTTGTTATTGTCTTAATGAGTAACCTTTTAACATTGATTCGAGCAGTGTTTCAATTGTTAGGCTGCAAAACAAATCTGTTTTTTAGCTGTGGTCCGTAAGGGCCGCAGCGGTACTCAGTTGTAATACACTTCTCCACCACTAGGGGCAGTAATGATAATATAAACAAACAGAAGAAGTATGGAGCTAAGTCATCGAAAAGTTGGTTAAGTGCAAAAAATATGACTAACGTGGTGAAGCTGTATTTTCATTTGCACAACTTATTTTGACAGTTTACTAAAAAAAAAAAAAAAAAAATCGACAATAGTCCAGCACAGACTGGAGGACAAGGCAGGTCTAAATAGCAGCCGGCTGATTGATACCAGGTGTGGCCAGGTGCCAATCAGCCGCAGCTGAGGAGAAACAGCGCTCAGGGAGACAAGCAGGAAACTGAACCAAAATAAGAGCGCTGACAGGAAATAAAAACAAACACAGAGGTAAAACCAAAACATAACTAAACTGTCAGTGACAAACCTGACAGTAAACAGTAATTAGGTTTAAGGTTAGATATAATTATTGAATACGATCAAATTCAAAGGAAAAATACAAATAGTGTTATTTTATCTGTAGTGGAAAAGTTGGGCCCCGAGGTGAAAAAGGTTAATAACCACTGGATTGGATCATTTGAATATAAAGTATTACGTCTTTGACAAAGTATAACATAGTTGAATATAATTACATTACCTATTTCTGCATAATGCATATATAAACTTGTATATTTACAATTGAACATTTTATTATTAAAATGTTGTTGCACCATACACTAGCTGATAATCATATTTTGTTGTGCTTTGTGCTGTAGTATATGTTTATTTTATTTTGCGTATAATGCTGCTATTTTTAAATATCGTCAGTCTTTTATATATGCTGTTCACCGCAACCTGAGAACCTAATTTTGTTCTTCATCTTTTAATGTGAGAATGACAATAAAAATGACCTTGACATGTTTATTGTATTGCACTTTATGCTATTCTGCTGACTCTAAGAAAACACTGCACAAGAATTGGACTGTAAGTCAATGCGAATATGGCCAATAAAAAACCTGGAACCTCAATTTTTTTTATTTTTTTTTTATTCAGAGAGGTAAAGCTGCACTTCACATATTGACAAATCTAAATGTGGATTATTTTGACATGTGACAATCATGCTCTGATTTTCAAAGATGTTTGGCAATGTAGCATGTGACTTTTCTACCTACATACCGTGTGTAAGGCACACTTAAAATAGTTTTTTTTCTCAAAACTCGACAGTGCGCCTTTTTTTTTATTTTTTAAAATGTTTTTGTCCTGTCCAGCTTTTCAGGCAAATCATATAGTTGATGTAGATGCCCATGTCGGCTGTTCAGATTTACTTTACAAAAGAGAAGTGTGGTTGGGGGCGTGGTTATTTACAGCTAGAATTCACCAACTCGAGTATTTCATATATATATATATATATATATATATATATATATATATATATATATATATATATATATATATATATATATATATATATATATATATATATATATATATATATATATATGTATGAAATACTTGACTTTCAGTGAATTCTAGCTATATATATATATATATATATATATATATATATATATATATATATATATATATATATATATATATATATATATTTTATTTACATAAAATAAATACTTGAATTTCAGTGTTCCGGTGGCTATCCATTAGATGGCAGTATTGTCCTGTTTAACTTCTCCGTTCATGATGAGTATATCATTTCAGCCACCGTGTTCAATGGAGAAGTATATTCTACATATTTACAGGCAACATACACCTTCCCCTTCGAACGTCTCCTTGTTGTGAGCGCAGTTGTGCACTCTACTCTCTAAAAGTCCTAGATGTTATGACGTCATTGGGCAGGCAAGCTGTTTATATTGTGGGAAAGCGGACGTGAGAACAGGCTGTCCCCACTCAGTCTCAGGTCCGCATTGAGCTGGAGGGGCGTGGCCTCCAGCTCCGGCTGAATACCGGGAGTTTGTCGGGAGAAAATCTCTGCCGGGAGGTTGTCGGGAGAGGCGCTGAATACCGGGATTCTCCCGCTAAAAACGGGAGGGTTGGCAAGTATGATGTATAGTATGTGTATGTGTGTGTTTGTACAGTGAATGTATATGTACAGTATGTGTATATGTGTTTGTACAGTGAGTGTATATGTACAGTTTGTGTATATGTATGTTTGTTCAGTGAATGTATATGTACAGTATGTGTATGTTTGTATAATGAATGTGCGTGTGGATGTACGAACTTTGAGTGTGTAAATATGTACTGTATTTGTATATGTATGTGGGAGCGTAGGTACCTATGTATGTGTGTATGTATGTATGTGAGTATATGTGAATTTGTTTGTACAATATATTTGACTCCCAGTGTGTGTGGGAGCCAGAGTACGGCCCCAGCCTCCCCGAGAGCCCAACCCACAAACAGTAGGTGTGGTGCCCAGGGAACCAGGGACCACCGACCCCACGTAGCCAAGCCAGGCAGCGACAGGAACCCCAGAGCCCAGTGCGCCTTATAACCCGGTGCGCCTAATGTACGGAATAATTCTGGTTGTGCTTACTGACCTCGAAGCAATTTTTTTTGGTACATGGTGTAATGATAAGTGTGACCAGTAGATGGTAGTCACGCATAAGAGATACGTGCAGACTGCAATATGATGGCAATATGATTCAAGTAAACAACACCAATATTTGATATGTTCCATTGAATATATAGAATATTTCACACAGCGCTCAAAAATCTATCAAAATGTTTTAGTTCGACTTTGGTAAGCTATGAAGCCGCACCGCTTGATGGCTTGTCGGCGCATTAAACATACGAGTATGGTGTGTGTATAAGGTAAGACATATTATCTGCCGTTTTAATTCGCAATATTATGCAAAAGCAACTTTTCTGAGCTGTATTTGGGATTTGCATAAATCCTGAAAAATTGCGCGCGTCTGTCTTTGTAGTCCGTGCCGACCACGTAGTCGATAAGCTTCTTCTTTTTCTCTATCTTCTTGTTATGGGACATTCATTCTCCGTTGTTGCCATTTCTAATATAAAGTAGTGTAAAGTTCTTACTTATAACCTACTCAGTGGCCTAGTGGTTAGAGTGTCCGCCCTGAGATCGGTAGGTTGTGAGTTCAAACCCCGGACGAGTCATACCAAAGACTATAAAAAAACGGGACCCATTACCTCCCTGCTTGGCACTCAGCATCAAGGGTTGGAATTGGGGGTTAAATCACCAAAATGATTCCCGGGCGCGGCACCGCTGCTGCCCACTGCTCCCCTCACCTCCCAGGGGGTGAACAAGGGGATGGGTCAAATGCAGAGGACAAATTTCACCACACCTAGTGTGTGTGACAATCATTGGTACTTTAACTTTAACTTTAATATCTGTCAGTAAACTCGCCATGAAAGCACTAAAACATACCGGTCTAGTGAGTTTACATTATTCACCCAAGGAACTTAAGTTATTAGAGAGTTCCGGTGGGACGGTTTTTCACGGGACACATATCCGGCCTTGTTGTTGTTTCCGGATGAGGAGATAAAAAAAGCCTTGCCTGTACCGGAAGTAGCGTGACGTCACAGGTTGTGGAGCTCCTCACGTCTGCACATTGTTTACAATCATGGCCACCAGCAGCGAGAGCAATTCGGACCGAGAAAGCGACGATTACCCCATTAATTTGAGCGAGGATGAAAGATTCATGGATGAGGAAAGTGAGAGTAAAGGATTAGAGGGCAGTGGAAGCGTTTCAGATAGGGAGGATGCTGTGAGAGGCGGGTGGGACCTGATATTCAGCTGGGAATGACTAAAACAGTAAATAAACACAAGACATATATATACTCTATTAGCCACAACACTACCAGGCTTATATTTAATATGCTACAAATTAATCCCGCATAACAAGCACCTCCCCCCTCCCGTCCATATAACCCGCCAATACAAATCAAACACCCGCACAACACACTCAATCCCACAGCCCAAAGTACAGTTGACCTCCGTAAAGGTCATACAGCACATATAATTCCCCAAAGTCACGTATGTGACATGCACATGGCGGCACGCATGTACGGGCAAGTGATCAAATGTTTGGAAGCCGCAGCTGCGTACTCACGGTAGCATGTATCCAACTCAAAGTCCTCCTGGTAAGAGTCTCTGTTGTCCCAGTTCTGTACGTGTCTGTGTTGCTGCAGCCGGCCGCTAATACACCGCTTCCCACCTACAGCTTTCTTCTTTGCTGTCTTCATTGTTCATTAAACAAATTGCAAAAGATTCACCAACACAGATGTCCAGAATACTGTGGAATTTTGCGATGAAAACAGACGACTTAATAGCTGGCCACAATGGTGTCCCAAAATGTTCGCTACAATCCGTGATGTCACGCGCAAACGTCATCATACTGAGACGTTTTCAGCAGGATATTTCGCGGAAAATTTAAAATTGCACTTTACTGATCTAATTCGGCCGTATTGGCATGTGTTGCAATGTTAAGATTTCATCATTGATATATAAACTATCCGACTGCGTGGTCGGTAGTAGTGGGTTTCAGTAGGCCTTTAATGGACTATCTCATAGGTACGTTTTAAAAATAGAATAATCCAACGTCGCCCTGTGATGAGGTGGCAACTTGTCCAGGGTGTACCCCGCCTACCGCCCGAATGCAGCTGAGATAGGCTCCAGCGACTCCCCGCAACCCCAAAAAGGGACAAGCGGTAGAAAATGGATGAGATGGATGGATAATCCAACGTTTTCCTACAGTGAAGTATGCTATTCGCTAAATGGCTGCATGTGTTGCTCGCCGCTCCTTACAGCACTGGAAGTAAGGGCAGCTGGGGTGTGCAATATATCAAGGGGTCAAAGTGCAAAACAATCCATCAGCCGGACTTCAAAGGTGTGTTAAAGGAAGTTAAAGGACATGGCAGGTTATCTGCTGTTTAATGTGTTTTTTTTACAGTCTGTTGTCAAGCTGTGCAAAGTATGCTGTGGTCTTTGGGCATTGACGCACAGTATTAACATTAGGTGATGATAAATAATGATAAATAATAAATGGGTTATACTTGTATAGCGCTTTTCTACCTTCAAGGTACTCAAAGTGCTTTGACACTATTTCCACATTCACCCATTCACACACACATTCACACACTGATGGCGGGAGCTGCCATGCAAGGCGCTAACCAGCAGCCATCAGGAGCAAGGGTGAAGTGTCTTGCCCAAGGACACAACGGACGTGACTAGGATGGTAGAAGGTGGGGATTGAAACGGCCACTCTGCCAACATCGCCACGCCGTCCCCATAAGGATGAGGCAAAAAATAATAATATTTCTGTGGCAGCGTCGGAGAAAGTTACCACGCAAGCTCAACTGCTGCGTCTACGGTGCGTTCAAGCACCGCTGAACGGAGTAGGATGCCACAACACTGATGCATGAGAAACACTAAACATGCAAAATAGTGGGCTTTCCAACAGTCTGATTAATTTATAATTTTTTGATACAACTTTGTTAAATGATGTGTGTATAAATACCTTCTGAAAACATTCAACAATACCGTAATGATACTGATAACCGTGATCATTTTGGTCACAGTAACCACAACATGAAATGTTCATATTAGACCAGGGGTGTCAAATGTACGGCCCGCGGGCCGGATCAGGCCCGTAAACAGGTTTTACCCGGCCCGCGGGATGAGTTTGCTAAGTATAAAAATGAGCCGACATTTTTTGAATGAACGAAACTGCTTTTCTAAATGTGTCCACTTGATGTCGCAATAGCAATTATTTGTATCTTTCCAGATGATGCTACATATGTAAAACAAATAAACCTAAATATGTTAGTGCCCAAGTCGAGGAAAATGAGCAAACTACATAAATACCGTCCTGTAATTTGATTTTGATATAACTTTTTTATCTTGATAGATTGAAAATTAACACCGATGAGTTGACTGATGAACATTATCACATCATTAATTCAGAATTAATAAATAACGACAAATAAAGATAGAATACTATTAACCGCAACATGTAAGTTTAAAAAAAAACAAAACATGATGATTTGTACATTTTCACAATGTGCTTGTTCTATTTTTGAACAAAGAAAACAGTCTGAAGTTGTCTTTATTTTTAAGTTCTCGTGCCGTGATCTTACCAGTCCGGCCCACTTCGAAGTAGATTTTTCTCCATGTGGCCCCTGATCTAAAATGAGTTTGACACCCAAAGACTTAATTAGCTCCTAAAATTGTCAATATTTTTTCAATTGAGCTACTGTGTCAAACAATTTCCCTTGTGTCGAATCACCAGACATTGAACCCCGCTCATCCCTGATTCCAGAATGAAGTAAAAAAATCTCCTGAATTCTGAATGTTTTAGTGCAGGGGTGTCCAAAGTGTGGCCCGGGGGCCATTTGCGGCCCACAGGTAATTTTTAACAGCCCCACGGCACATTCTAAAAATACGATAAAAACAAATAAATTAAAAAAACATAAAAAGTGATATTAAACAGCAAACAGGTGAAATATAAAAAGAACACGTTGCAATGTTTACTCTAATAACACAAAGCTGCCATGCAGGCTGTTTCTTTCTTTAAAGAAAAAAAAAAAAGAATCAAAATCAATGTTATTATTTAATTATTGACCTATTCAAGGCTCCAATTATGTCACATTAAATATTCCATCCATCCATCCATCCATTTTCTACCGCTTATTCCCTTCGGGGTCGCGGGGGGTGCTGGAGCCTATCTCAGCTACAATCAGGCGGAAGGCGGGGTACACCCTGGACAAGTCGCCACCTCATCGCAGGGCCATTAAATATTGTACTTTGAGATATTTTTTTTTTTTTTTTTTTAAAAAGAAGGGCCTAAAACGAACCAACAAAAAACATTAACAACAATAAAACTTATAATTGACGGATAGATCTGAAGCTGATCTCAAGATGATTGTGTTAAAAGTAAACAGTAAAAATAATTTATTTTGTAACACTTTAATGAGTAGGACCCTTTTGGATCCCCCAATAATTTTAGTGGGATTTTTTCGTGTGTGTCATTGCTCAAAAAAGAATAATGAATCAAAATCAATTTTGTTATGAGTTATTGACCTTTTTAGGGCTCCAATTATTTTATAATCTCAAATATTCCACTTTAAAATTTCATTGGGGTAAAATATTGCATATTTGGTGTTTTTTCCATAAAAAAACAGGGTTGTCTCTGACAAAAAGAGCATACAACGTAAATGTTTAAAACGTTATATTGACAGATAGACTTAATGTTGATCTAGAGATTCAAACTTTGAATAATAATAATAATAATAATAATACTAAACAATGACACATTTTTTATATTTTTTTTACCAAAACCCTTTGGGTTCACCAGGATCAAGCCTGAGTGGAGGCCTAAATGTATATTTTTTATACATATATTGTATTGGTTTTTAGAATAAAAAATATCAAAATGGCCCCCGCTTGCTTTGATTTTTCAGTGTGCGGCCCTCGGTGGAAAAAGTTTGGACACCCTTGTTTTAGTGCAAGGATACCGTATTTTCCGGACTGTAAGACGCTACTTTCCCCCCACGTTTTGAACCCTGCTCTTTATACAATGTTGCAGCTAATTTATGGATTTTTTTCCCGAGTTTACAAGCTTCACATGCCGCCAATAAATTTAGCCTCGCCACATCAGACCAATGAAATTGTTCACATTAAATCAATCATTCTGTCAGCCGTTTGACGTGTAGTGCACTCACTCTCATTAGCACGCGACAAAATGCACACGACGCAGCCCCAAAGCCAAAAGCCATCGACCCGGCCATTGAAAAAGGCAGAACAAAAATCCACCACCACCACTCATCTTTCGCATTCCGCAGATTGCGCAACACCACGTGTCGTCAGTCTCCATTAATCTCGGTTTTTGACAGTAGTGTTCAGGGACATCAGGTTTTTCCAGTCCTGTTTCTTCTTACTTGTATCATTCCTTCTAGGCCGATTTTGCTTGCACCTTGAGTAGAGCGTTTGGTGTGACTGTAAAACCGCAAGACTTTGGATTCAATTGTGGATGTGATGGGAATGAGCTTTGTTGTATGAAGAAGGTCTTCAATTTGCGTATGATCAAACTGTCTTTTGTTTGTCATGAAACTCACCAGATAATTTTGGACGACGACTAGTTTTTGCAAGGATTTGATGGTCCGGTTAACAGATTCCAATCCATACAGTACAGCAGGAAGATGTTAAAGAAGTTCGATTACAGATGATATTATATCATAATTATTAAAAGCTGACAAGCCTAGGCCGGGGATCAGCAACCCGCGGCTCTAGAGCCGCCATAGGGGCTCCCTGGACCTCTTTCAGAGATGGGTGAAAATGGAAAAAGATAAAGAAAAAAAAAAAAACATATATATATATATATATATATATACACTACCGTTCAAAAGTTTGGGGTCACCCAAACAATTTTGTGGAATAGCCTTCATTTCTAAGAACAAGAATAGACTGTCGAGTTTCAGATGAAAGTTCTCATTTTCTGGCCATTTTGAGCGTTTAATTGACCCCACAAATGTGATGCTCCAGAAACTCAATCTGATCAAAGGAAGGTCAGTTTTGTAGCTTCTGTAACGAGCTAAACTGTTTTCAGATGTGTGAACATGATTGCACAAGGGTTTTCTAATCATCAATTAGCCTTCTGAGCCAATGAGCAAACACATTGTACCATTAGAACACTGGAGTGATAGTTGCTGGAAATGGGCCTCTATACACCTATGTAGATATTGCACCAAAAACCAGACATTTGCAGCTAGAATAGTCATTTACCACATTAGCAATGTATAGAGTGTATTTCCTTAAAGTTAAGACTAGTTTAAAGTTATCTTCATTGAAAAGTACAGTGCTTTTCTTTCAAAAATAAGGACATTTTAATGTGACCCCAAACTTTTGAACGGTAGTATATATATATATATATATATATATATATATATATATATATATATATATATATATATATATATATATATATATATATATATATATATATATATATATATATATATATATATATATATATATATATATATTCACAAAACCCAACACAACACTCCAATACGTGCACCATGACAGCAACCACCCACCCACCCACCACCACGAAAAGAATACCTACCGGAATTAATAAAAGACTATCGATGCTGTCATCTAGCAAAGCTGAATTCGACAAAGCAAACCCCCCGTACCAAAAAGCACTTGATGAAAGCGGATACAACTTCACCCTCACCTACGAACCCACGCCAGGAAAGCAACCAAAAAAGAGCAGAAAACGAAACAACATTATCTGGTACAACTCCCCATACAGTAAAAACGTCTCAACTAATATTGGCCACAAATTCCTCACTCTGATCGACAAACACTTCCCCAAAGGCAAGACCCTAAGAAAAGTATTCAACAAGAACAACATTAAATTGAGCTACAGCTGTATGAACAATATACGACAAATCATTTCAAACCACAACAAAGCAATTGAAAAGGAGCCGTCCACCACCAGGCAGAACGACTCCAAAACCGACAAAGGCTGTAACTGCCACAAGAAACCTGATTGTCCTCTCAACGGGGGGTGCTTACAACCATCAGTCGTTTACCAAGCAAAGGTAACACGCAAGGACATTAACACATCTGACACATATGTAGGATTAACTGAGGGAGAATTCAAAACCAGATGGAACAATCACAAGGCTTCTTTCAGGTGCAAAAGCCTGCGGAACACTACAGAACTCAGCAAACACATTTGGAATCTCAAAGACAATAATGTTGAATATTCAATAACATGGCAAATTCTGACATCCAGCACACCTTACAACAGTGGTAATAAAAGATGCAACCTATGCTTGAATGAGAAACTGTTTATTATATACCGTCCAGACCTGTCATCCCTCAACAAGCGCAGCGAAATTGTATCAGCATGCCGTCACAGAAGGAAACACCTCCTAGGTAACACATGAGCCAATCACCACGCCCCTACGCCTGCCTGTACCCACCCGCTCTGTGCCCTATATAAACTATGGTATGTGAATGCTTCCATTAAATCTCCTGATGATTGAGGGAAACCCCTCATGAAACAGGCCTGTAGAGATGAAATAGTCTTGTGATTTTTCCCACACATACATATATATATATATATATATATATATATATATATATATATATATATATATATATATATATATATATATATATATATATATATATATATATATATATATTTATTTATTTATTTATTTTTTTTTGTGTGTTTTTTTGTTTTGTTTTAATATATTTTCTGAAGGAGAAAAAACATGAAACAAACCTTCCTAATGGTTAGAAATCCCACTGTTTATATTAAACATGCTTCACTGATGAGAGTATTTGGCAAGAACCGTTTTGTCCTCATTTCAGCGATCCTTGAACTCATCATGGTTTGTCGACATGTAAAACTTTCTCTGATGCTGCCAACAAAAGATGTGTTTTATGCCACTCCTTCTATGTCTCATTTTGTCCACCAAACGTTTTATACTGTGCGTCAATGCACAACGGTGAGCTTTGTTGATTTTATTGATTTGCTGGAGTGCTTATCAGGCATATTTGGTCATTCCATGACTGCAAGCTAATCGATGCTAGCATGCTATTTAGTCTAGCTGTATGTACATATTGCATCATTATGCCTCATTTGTAAGTATATTTGAGCTAATTTTATTTCCTTTACTTATGTCATTTGTGTATTTAATTTGTATTTGCATGTCTTTTGACATATTATCTGTATGTAATATTGGCTGCATTTCTGATAGTTGTTTGTGTGCCATGTTGTTCCAGACCGCAGCAAACGTTACCCAGCTTGCAAAGATTGTAATAAATCTATTAAAAGAAGACAGCCTGCCGTTTCCTTTAACTTGGACACACACATCTATACCTTTGGCCATTCTGAGCCAGTAATTTCCAGAAGTTATCTCATCCTGTGAGAAGCCTCGATTTTACAAATGATTTCCAGTGTAGCAAAAATGTGTAGAATAAAAATTTAAATACAACATTTCTGTCAACGAAAATTTGCGTCAGCCTGCGACACATAGTCATTTTGATAGTAGGCTAATATAGCTCATACTTGCCAACCCTCCCGTTTTTAGCGGGAGACTCCCGGTATTCAGCGCCTCTCCCGATAACCTCCCGGCAGAAATTTTCTCCCGACAAACTCCCGGTATTCAGCCCCCCACGCCCCCTCCAGCTCAATGCAGACCTGAGTGGGGACAGCCTGTTCTCACGTCCGCTTTCCCACAATATAAACAGCTTGCCTGCCCAATGACGTCATAACATCTACGGCTTTTAGAGAGTAGAGTGCACAACTGCGCACACAACAAGGAGACGAAGCAGAAGAACGAGGAAGTTACAGACATGGCGACGCCGTCGACGAGCAAGATGAAGAAATACGCTTGCAAGTTCCAAAACGAATGGAAACAAGAATTTCAGTTCATCCAGGACAGTTCGAAGGGGAAGGGGTATGTATGTTGCCTGTATATTTTGTAGAACAGACTTCTCCATTGAACACAGTGGCCGAAATGATGTACTCATTCATGAACGGAGAAGTTAAACAGGACAATGCTGCCATCTACTGGATAGGGATGATGTTTGATAAGAAATTATCGAGTTCGAGCCTGTTATCGAATCCTCTTATCGAACCGATTCCTTATGGATTCTCTTATCGAGTCCAGATAGGTTGTTGTATATGGAAAATAACACACAATATTTGGTTTAACAAAAGCTCACTTTTATTATATAAGAAAATAATTTAATCTAATAAATAAATAAATAAATATTGACTGTTACCCTCCTAAAAAAATAAAATAAAATAAATAAATGTTGACTGTTGTTACCCAAAGTATATTAAGTGGGATTTTTCAGAAAAACAAATATATACAGTAACACAAAAACAACCTGTCTCTGTGATCACTATTGGTGTATAAATAATAATATAGTGTTAAATAAAATCAGTCCCTTGGGCACAAAACTGAAAATAATACAGCTCTCCAAAAAGTGCAATTCTGCTGCTATTTGACATAACTGTTTGTTATGATGCTTTGACATTTTTGCACTTTATTTCTTTATTGAAAGAAAATTCTATGAAGAGAAAATTTGTTTGCAAATGTGGTTACAATGCTAAAAAATGAAAAGTTAAAGCTAAAAAAAGAAATACACTTTATTGAGTTAACATTATTTCTTTATAGGGGGAAAGGTGTTATGAGCTAGGGAATATAACAACTACACTACCCATCATGCAACGGGAGTGACGAGCATGCGCGGTAGCCCCGAAAAGTGTTGTTGCTCGTCACCCGGCAGCTAAGAATGAGGTTATGTTATGAGCACGCTGTGAAAGTAAACGTCAAGAACTCAGCCAACACGCCTCGTCTGCATTATTTATAATTAGACAGACAACACATATACAGTGTGATTTTGTTTACAAGGAAAGAAAAACAAAAGTTAAAAAAGGGAGATGTCATATATATGTATGTGCTGCGGTTGCTTTAAGAACGTTGCGACAGCTGCCGTAAAGGAGGTACGTTGCTAGCCTGGTTGCTATGTTTCCGGTTGGTCGTAAAAGTGTTCGTCATGTGTTTGTACCCCGCTCAAATCTCTCAGTAAAGTTATTCATTGGATTATACCTTTTGTTTTGAACTTTATTACACCTTGGAGCGCTTTTTCCCATCCATTTTTTTCCTGCTTTCGCTATCTGCGCCTAATGACTGAGCTACGTGACGTCATTTTTTTGTGATGTCACACGGAGCATTTCTGGTCGGGACGGGATTCGTTCTGAAGGATTCGAATAAAGAACCAACTCTTTTTCTTTACTATAGTGGTCTCGAAAACGGGTACCGGTTCTCAAAAAGGGATTCGAGTCCGAGGACTCGGTTCTTTTCTTATCAAACAACCGGGAAAACCGGTTTCGAGTATCATCCCTACTACTGGATAGCCTCCGGAACACTGAAATTCAAGTATTTATTTTATTTATATGTATAATGAAATAAATAAATATATATATATATATATTTGTATATATATATATATATATATATATAGCTAGAATTCACTGAAAGTCAAGTATTTCATACACACATATATATATATATATATATATATATGTATATATATATATATATATATATATATGAAATACTTGAGTTGGTGAATTCTAGCTGTAAATATACTCTCCTCTTAACCACGCCCTTAACCACGCCCCATGCCCCATGCCCCAACCACGCCCCCCACCCCCTCCCCACCTCCCGATATCGGAGGTCTCAAGGTTGGCAAGTATGATATAGCTAATATACACACTTGCATCATGTGTTGCCTTCATTATAACACTTATATAAGGCTTTTAAGTTTTTGCGGTTCCAGACAGATTTTTTTGTGTGTTTTTGGTCCAATATGGCTCTTTCAACGTTTTGGGTTGCCGACCCCTTTTGAGGAGAGTTTATCGCCTAGGTAGACAAATTCAGTTACTTGAGAGATTTGATGGTTATAAATGGTAAGATAAAGGTTTGTGTTGATTGTATCGGTTGTCATGCCCTTGGTTTTGGAGACATTCATTTTCAATATACAATATAAAAAATAACATAAAAATAGCAGCTGACAAGTAGCTAAATAAAAGCCTGAACAATTGAATGAATCTTAAGATTGCTTTTGAACTTGTCAACAGAGTCAATTGAGCACAATTAGGGCGGAAGATCGAGTGTGTGAAACCTTCAGCAGAATCTGATCCTCAGATCACTCATATAAGAAGGAGCCTGACCATGCAAGGCTCTGAAGGGTAGAACCAGAATGTTATACTTGATTCTCTAGGACACTGGCAGCCAAAGAATAGGGGGTACGTGGGTCCTCCTATTTGTACGGGTCAGATTTCTTACTGCAGAGTTTTGCACTAATTGCAGTCGAGAGAGCTCCTTTTCGTTCAGCCATGAAAACAGACTATTACAGTAGTCTAATGCAAAAACACAAAAGCATGAATGATAAGCTCCAAATCATTCTGTGACAACATTTTCCTACGTTTAGAGATTTGCTTTAGCTGAAAAAAGCAGCAGGATAAGAGAAAGAACATCACCTTGTTTAACTCCTTTCAGAATATCTGTTTTGATATGAGTTTCCATATGACTGTTTCAGAGGGTTAATGTATTTTTTGTTGATTGATGTTTTATCATGCACGCTCCATAGACAGGAAAGTTTGATACCTTTAAAAGCGTTCATAAAGTCAATTAAAATAAAATGCACAGGATTGTTAAATTTGATGGACTGTTCAATTATTTTTTACCATGGCTAATATTTGCTAAATGGTTCCCCTGCCTGGTTGGTAAGCAGCTTGTGTCGTAGGAAAAGACACAAACATGTCTGCTTTGGTTCGGGTCTGCATTAATACTGACAAAAAGACAATGGGCCCTGAAAGGCTACGTGCCGAAGAAGAATGCACAAGCCCAGACCTGCGACCTGCAGCTAGATGAAAATGAAAGCAAAAACAAAGCAACCCAGAGTGCCCTTCACTCCGACCTAAAGGATAGTGAAGTGAATTAATTAACTCATATTATGTTTTGCATATAGTGAATAGAAATAGAAAGCAAACCACCAAGTTTAAGTAAACAGTGGTATTTGAGCACATGTTAAGATAAGGCCCCTTAGTTTGATATTCGCAGGTGGATTGGATCACTTCTTGTAGGAAAGAGGTCCTAATTGGGACTTCGGAATGCAAAAGTGATAGCCCTATCCTTGAGAATAGACTATCCGTCTAGCTCAACGCCAACATTTAAGTTATGACTTAAAGCAGTTGGCGTTACACACAAACATCTCCTTTTATGGTCAGGATGTGCTCTCCTGACTTAGCACACACACAGACAGGAAGGAGGAATATAAAAACTGATGGTTTGGCTTCTCCAAGTTAAGAGGGACATATCTTTTTGACTTTCTCCTCCAGGCGCTGCAGCCCTGAATAATGACACTTGCTTGTAATAAAGCAACTCCGACGTCTCTTTTAATCCAGCCGCACTGCCGTGTCACCCTTCTGTCCGGACGAGGATGACAAGACCAGAAATACACATCAATAGAAAAGTGTGCTACGAGTGAAACTACCGTGTTTTGATTGATTGATTGAAACTTTTATTAGTAGATTGCACAGTGAAGTACATATTCCGTACAATTGACCACTAAATAGCAACACCCGAATACGTTTTTCAACTTGTTTAAGTCGGGGTCCACCTAAATTGATTCATGATACAGATATATACTATCAAATATATACTAACATCATAACACAGTCATCACACAAGATAATCATCAGAGTATATACATTGAATTATTTACCTTATTTACAATCCAGGGTGTGGGATATGGAGGGGGGGTAGGTTTGGTTGGTATCAACACTTCTGTCATCAACAATCAGCATCAACAATTGCATCATCAGAGAAATGGACATTGAAACAGTGTAGGTCTGACTTGGTAAGATATGTACAGCAAGTAGTGGACATAGAGAGAGAGATCAGAAAGCATAAGAAAAAGTATCGACATTTGATTATTTACATTTGATTATTTATTTACAATCCGGGGAGGGTGTTAGCTTAGGGTTGAGGTTGCCTGGAGGTGTACTTTTATTGCGGTTTTGAAGGAGGATAGAGATGCCCTTTCTTTTATACCTGTTGGGAGCGCATTCCACATTGATGTGGCATAGAAAGAGAATAAGTTAAGACCTTTGTTAGATCGGAATCTGGGTTTAACGTGATTAGTGGAGCTCCCCCTGGTGTTGGGGTTATGGCGGTCATTTACGTTAAGGAAGTAGTTTGACATGTACTTCGGTATCAGGGAGGTGTAGCGGATTTTATAGACTATATATAGTGTTGAGGTGGAACAAGTGTGAAATACCTTTTTTATTAACCTTGTGACAGTCATATTAGCATCAATGTTCTCCTTTTTTGTCCTTGTCGGTCTATATGTGTTGTGAATGGGTTGCATGTTTGCGCTGGTCGTTTCCCCAAGATGCAGGTATGATGCGGATATATTCTCAATAGACAAAGACAAAAATCAAACCAGCGGAACATATGAGATGCTCAAGGCTAGCTTTAGCTTAGCATAGCAATTAAAATATTATTCAGCATGGAAAGAAAAAATACAAAAACTAGGGAGTAGCGTAAAGCCAAACACAAACTGTAGCGCGAGGCAGGTATCATTAGTTGATTAGTGATCAGGAGCCGTTGAGGGAAAAGCTGTGGAGGGGAAACAACAACTGGACTGTGAATGTATCCAACATGGTTGATTGTACATACGGAGGTAATGAGGATATGGCTTGGCAGGAAGGAAAAGGAAAGACAGAAGCATTACTCGGCTGAGTGACAGCTCTGGATCAGAGTTCGAAGGTACGTCAGCAGAAAGAAAGGTAAAGGCCAGCAGGTCTGACATTAAATCTAGAGATGAGCAAGATGAATGGAAAGTAATGATGTTTATAGAGGAAGGAGTGCAATTTCATCCAATCAAGATAGCAAAAGAGATAGAAAAGCACACAGGCAAAATCAAGATTGCCAAATTCCTTAGCAACAGGAGGCTGAGGTTAGAGATAAAGCACAGAGAGACTCGCTACTACGGACCGATAAGGTGGGTGAGCAAAGAGTAAATGTACGTGTCTCTGGTAGTGCAGCCAACCTCAGAGGAGTTATGCGTGTTCTGTTGACAGTTTCAATGGAGGAGATCTTGAATGAAGTGAGAGAAGGAGGGATGACAACGGCAACACGACTATAAATGCGTAGAAATGGAGCCAAATCAGACAGTTCACCAGTAATGCTGGAGTTTAAAGACGCTTTACCTAAACAAGTAATGCTGGGATTCATGAGTTATTCTGGACATCAAATTATACATGCAAGGCTGAATCCTGTCAAGCAAGATGATATGTTGCAGGTTGAGTGAAATAATGATGGTATTTTTTGTGTTACAATGGAATGCCAGAAGTGTAATTGCTAATACACCTACTCAGTGGCCTAGTGGTTAGAGTGTCCGCCCTGAGATCGGTAGGTTGTGAGTTCAAACCCCGGCCGGGTCATACCAAAGACTATAAAAATGGGACCCATTACCTCCCTGCTTGGCACTCAGCATCAAGGGTTGGAATTGGGGGTTAAATCACCAAAAATGATTCCCGGGCGCGGCTACGCTGCTGCCCACTGCTCCCCTCACCTCCCAGGGGGTGATCAAGGGGATGGGTCAAATGCAGAGGACAGATTTCACCACACCTAGTGTGTGTGTGACAATCATTGGTACTTTAACTTTAACTTTAACTTTAATAGACAAGAGCTTAAAGGCCTACTGGAACCCACTACTACCAACCACGCAGTCTGATAGTTTATATATCAATGATGAAATCTTAACATTGCAACACATGCCAATACGGCCGGGTTAACTTATAAAGTGCAATTTTAAAATTCCCGGGAAATATCCGGCTGAAAACGTCTCGGTATGATGACGTTTGCGCGTGACGTCACGGATTGTAGCAGACATTTTGGAACAGCACGGTGGCCAGCTTAAGTCGTCTGTTTTCATCGCAAAATTCCACAGTATTCTGGACATCTGTGTTGGTGAATCTTTTGCAATTTGTTTAATGAACAATGAAGACAGCAAAGAAGAAAGCTGTAGGTGGGATCGGTGTATTTGCAGCTGGCTACAGCAACACAACCAGGAGGACGGCCGAGGTGTCGTCGAAAGCCACAACGCCGTCCGCCGCCGCGCCACTGTCCTCACCTGTGTGTGGGTTGACTTCCTCCTTCTCCGGGACGCCGACCGCACCGATGATCGTGGTGAAGTCCTCCGTCGCGCCGTCGATCGCTGGAACGCAGGTGAGCACGGGTGGTGATGAGCAGATGAGGGCTGGCGTAGGTGGAGAGCTAATGTTTTTAGCATAGCTCTGTCGAGGTCCCGTAGCTAAGTTAGCTTCAATGGCGTCGTTAGCAACAGCATTGCTAGGCTTCGCCAGGCGGGACAGCATTAACCATGTGGTTACAGGTCCAGGGTTTAGTTCAGTGTCTCCTGAGAGCAGAAGTAATAGTAGTATTGTTGATCTTCGGTCTATCCTTCCAGTCAGGGGCATGCTTCTTCTGTTTCTATCCGCTGTTAAGCACGATGCTATCACGTTAGCTCCGAAGCTAAAGTGCTTCGCCGATGTATTGTCGTGGAGATAAAAGTCACTGTGAATGTCCATTTCGCGTTCTCGACTCTCATTTTCAAGAGGTATAGTATCCGAGGTGGTTTAAAATACAAATCTGTGATCCACAATAGAAAAAGGAGAAAGTGTGGAATCCAATGAGCCCTTGTACCTAGCGAAAAAAGATACATCCTGGTGTCCTGCACTGCACTGTAATCCGTCACTCTCACTTTCCTCATCCACAAATCTTTCATCCTCGCTCAAATTAATGGGGTAATCCTGGCTTTCTCGGTCCGAATCGCTCTCGCTGCTGGTGGGAATGATTGTAAACAATGTGCAGATGTGAGGCGTTCCACAACCTGTGACGTCACGCTAATTCCGGTACAGGCAAGGCTTTTTTATCAGCCACCAAAAGTTGCGAACTTTATCGTCGATGTTCTCTACTCAATCCTTTCAGCAAAAATATGTCAATATCGCGAAATGATCAAGTATGACACATAGAATGGACCTGCTATCCCCGTTTAAATGAGAACATTTCATTTCAGTAGGCCTTTAAGAAAGTAGTATCAGAGATGGAAGTAACGCCTGATGTTGTTTGCATACAAGAAACTTGGCTTAAACCTCAGTTGAACTTTGTAATAGCAGTGTACTTGTCTATGAGATGTGATAGAAAACATAGTCAACAAGGTGGTGGCTGTTTAACATTTGTAAAAAATACACTGGCATACAGAAAAGAAAATAGTTCCAGTGACTATGAATGTACAGTAATTAAAGTATGTACCCCTAGAGGAGAACATAGTCATTTTGTATAACGCATGCAAGAAGCAGACACAAGAAGCTGACACAAGAAACTTTTAACAACATTTCCACAGAGATAGATAGTAGGGGAATATAGTGTGGCGATTTGACATAGGCTCCAGCACCCCCTGTGACCCAGAAAGGGACAAGCGGTAGAAAATGGATGGATTGATGGCCACAACACATTATGGGGAAGCGACCATACAGACATGAATGGTGGAGTAGTAGAAGAGCTGATGGAGGACAGATCACTTCTGTGTATGAATGATGGTAGACCTACAAGAATAAATGTTGCGAGGAGCCTGCTTAGATTTGACACTTGTGTCAGGCGCGATCAACAATTGCTGTGAGTGGAATGTCAGGAACAACAATATGGTTCTTTTAAACTTGACATATACTGTATACACAAGAAAATCACATAATAAACAGATGGTGCTTTGCTAAGGCCAAATGGGGACCATTTCAAGCTCACTGTGTAGAAACCTGTGAGAAGCTGGTAATGTGCGGGGATATGGAAAGGTGTACAGAGGCAGTTACACATATATTTAATGCTGCAGTCCAATGGTTTCCCAGGAGTACAGGAGGCTGGGAAAAGAAAGGCAGTGCCATGGTGGAATGATAATTGCAAAAAAGCCATAAAGAATAGAAATCAATCTTTCAGGAATGTACGGAGACCAGACAGTATAATAGAATATTGAAGAAAGAAAGCAACAGCACGGAAAATAATAAAATAATGCAAAGAGGAATGCGTGGAGACAATTTAGCTCATCTAACGGTGCGCAGATGCAACTAAGAGATGTGTGGACAATAGTTAGGAAAATGATCGGGTAGACGCAAAGTGTGGAAACACCTGTACTTGTTAATGGAAATTACTGCGCTGGCAGCTGATTCTGGTCTTCTCACTATCCTCATCCTTTTAGATCTCACTGCATCTTTTGATACCATTTCACACACTGTCCTCATCCATATATTGCACAGTATTGGCATCACAACCACACCTCTTCACTGGTTTAGATCATATCTCTCCTAACGCACTCAATTTGTTCAACCCTATTCATTCAAATCCTCTCCGTCTTCTGTTTCCTCTGGTGTGCTCCAGGGCTCTGTTCTTGGTCCCCTGCTTTGTATCATATTCATTCTTCCCCTTGGCAATATTTTCCGTAAATTTAAAATACATTTTCACTGTTATGCGGCTGACACCCAGCGCTACGTCTCAACCAAACCAACTGCTTCTCTTCCCCCTTCCCCCCTTACAGACGGCCCCAGTGAACTCAAACTGTGGTTCTCATCCAATTTCCTCCAACTCAAAAGTAATAAAACCAAAATCTTACTTCTAGGTACAAAATCCATTCTAACCAAAACCAACAGCTTGTCAGTTACTCTCGGCAATTCCTCCGTCTCACCCTCCTCCCAAGTTAAGAGTCTGGGTGTCATCCTTGACAGCACATTCTCTTTTCAAGCTCACATGAACAACATTACCATTTCATCCACGCAACATCAATCGACTTCGCCCATCTCTAACCCCACATACTGCTGCCTTACTGGTCCATAGCCTTGTCACCTCTCGCCTGGACTACTGCAACTCACTCCTGTTTGGTCTCCCTCACAAGTCACTTCACAAACTTCAGCTTCTCCAGAACTGCGCAGCCCGGATAATCACCAGAATCCCTTCAATCCAGCACATCACCCAAGTTTTGCAAGAACTCCATTGGCTACCCATCAAACACTGTATCCAGTTTAAAATAATGCTCCTCACTTTCAAGGCTATCCATAACCTTACTCCATCATATCTCTCTGACCTGATCCATGTCCCCACACCCTCACGTTCCCTAAGATCCTCTTCATCCATTTATCTCACTGTCCCCTTATATAAACTGTCCACCATGGGTGCCCAAGGTTTCAGCCGCTCAGCCCCTCATCTTTGGAACTCATTACCACCAGACCATTGTAATAGAGACTAAATATCCCTCTTTAAATCTAGACTCAAAACACACCTATTCCTGACTGCTTATTCACTGTAAATCTTATCGATCTTTGTTGTTGTTGTTTTTATTCAATTGATTTTATTGTTTTGATTTTTGTCCTTGAGAGCCCAGAAATGCACCTTATAAGTAAAATGTATTATTATCATTACTTGGGAAGACGTTTGCAGATATACATTGTGGTGGTCATTTGGACCAAACCCACAACCAGCACAAAGAGGAAATACCAATAAATAATACAGAAGTAGTCCAGAAAAAGCCTAAAGATGTAACTCCTCTTCACATGGATTTTACTAAACATGAACTTAAAAATGCCTTGTACGGAAGTGGGGTTTCAGCACCAGGACAAGATCAGTTATGTCATGCCATGTTTAGACAACTACCTGAAGAAGCAATGATTTTTTTACTTAACTTGTTTTTAATAAGATATGGAGTGAAGGACAAATGCTAGCCAGTTGGAAAAGTGCCCTGATTTTACCATTCAGTAAGCCAGGCAAAGACACAACAGACGCAGGAAATTATCATCAAATGGCACTAACTTCGCATCTCGCCAAAAGGAGGGAAAAAAATCATTGTAAACAGGTTGTCATATTATTTAGAACAGAAAAGATTGCTTGACCCTTGTCAACGTGGCTATAGAAATGGAAGGTCAACAACAGATGCACTTATTAAAGTTAGCAATGAAGCGGAGAAGGCAGTTAACAATAAACAAGCAATGATAATAGTTTATTTTGACATAGAGAAAGTGTATGACTCAATGTGGAGAGAAAGTCTGCTTATTAAACTAGAAAAGATGGGCATAAAGGGGAGATTATATAACTGGATCCCGGCTTTCCTTTTTATAAATCGAATATTTCGAGTCAAAGTGGGAGAGAACATCTCAGAGGAGTACAGCCTTTCAAATGGAATCCCACAAGGTAGCTCAATTAGTCCAGTGCTGTTTAACATAATGATAGATGACATATTTGTGAACGTGGGCAGAGATATTGGATCATCACTATATGCAGATGATGGGGCTATATGGAAACAAGGGAGAAATGTCAGACAAATTGTCAGATTTATACAGGATGCAAAGGATAAAGTTGAAGACTGGGGTTTTACAATGTCTGTATGCAAGACATGCTTTGTGATTATTACAAAGAAATGCAAGATCTGTGATGTCAACCTGACAATATATGGAGAAACCTTAAGAGGGTTTAATCATTTTAATATATTGGACTGTGATTTGATGCGCTTTGGCAAAAGTAGGACTCAACATCCACCAAGATCCTCAAGACTAACACCGCCAACCCCAGAGCAATCACGCTGGACGGAGAGGAATTGGAAGAGGTTGAATCCTTCACCTACTTTGGCGGTGTGATTGACAAACAGAGCGGAACAGACGCTGACATAAAAGCACGAATCAGGAAGGCACGTGTGGCGTTTACCCAACTGCGTAACATTTGGATCTCGAAAGAACTGACCCTCAACACCAAAGTCAGATTGTTTAACTCCAACATCAAAGCAGTCCTCTTATATGAAGCAGAGACCTGGAGAACCACAGCTGACACCGTCAAAAAAAAGTGCAGGTCTTCACTAACAGCTGCCTGCAGAAGATTCATCACATCCAATGGCCAGACACTATCAGGAATACTGTACTCTGGCAAAGAGCAAATCAGCTTACCGCGAAGTGGAAATTAAGAAACGCAGATGGCGCTGGATAGGCCACACTCTGCGTAAGCCCACAAATACCATTACTAGACAAGTCCTAATATGGAACCCGCAGGGCAAGCGGAAAGGGGGCCATCCCAGAAACACCTGGCGCAGAGACCTGGAGGCAGACACGAAGAGCATGGACCCAACTGGAGAGAACAGCCCAAGACAGAAATGCCTGGAGATCACCTGTTCACGGCCTATGCCCCAGAAGGGGTAGTATAAGCGTAAGTAAGTAAGTGGTTTGATGAAAGATGTCTCTGGAAGACACATATCAATAAAATCAAGACAAAGTGCAAGAAGGTACTCAATCTCATGAGGTCAGTCTCGATCTACAACTGGGGAGCAGATAAACAGTCGTTGTTGGGCACTTATAGGGCACTGATCAGGGCATGTATGGACTATGGGTGTATTGTTTATGGAGCAGCGGCTAAGACGATGTGAGGAAAAATAGACAGAATACAATACAGAGCAATTCGAATTAGTATTGGTGCAGTTAAAACAAGTCCCACAAATGCCATCTTAGTTGAAGCAAATGAGCTCCCTCTAAATTTAAGAGGAAACAAACAGGTCTTTGGACTTTGGTGTACTGGTCAAAACTAAAGGGTTTGGGGGTGAAACAACCAGCATCAAATGTTTTTATGGACTGCTGGGAATACAGACAAAAACAAAAGTGTACAGGTTTTGGATGGACAATTGAAAGTGCAGCAGCTCAGCTCAGTTTAAACAAAGTGGGGTACAGCCAGGTTTCAGTGGATTTTACCTAGACCAATGGTAGACATTGAATTAATAGAGAGAACGATAGGGTGGAAAGAGTATGATAATGTGACCATGGTTGAAACGTACAGTATGTGAACACAAGATTCTTTGGTTTCCTGAATATTTATACAGACGGATCAAAGGACCCGAAGGTTTGGGCAGGAGTCTATATTCCAGAAGTTGAGGTGTCAATCTGTAAAAGAATCACTAATAACCTGTCAGTATTCACATTGGAAATGGTGGCTATCATACTAGCACTACAATGGATAGAGGAAATAGAGAACAGTCATTTGCTCAGACTCTGCTGCAGCTATGGAAAGTCTAACTGCGAAACAGACTTGTAGAGACGATTCGTTGTTAGAAGTGCATATATTACTTTTTAAAACTCAGAGGACTGGTTTTATGGTAGAATTCTGTTGGATCCCGGTGCACATTGGAATATGGGGCAACGAAAGAGCGGATGACATAGCCAAGAGAGTATTCAAAATGGCGGACAAAAAGGTAATTAAAATCCCAGTTGGATGAGGGGAGGCAAAATCACTGATTAACGCAGCAACTAGGGAATCCTGGCAAAAACTGAGGGATTCAGGGAGGAAATGTGATGCTCGGGTCGCATGATGGCAATTAGTGGCGTCTTCCCAAGATGCAGAAGATTGAGGAGGCAATGTGCAGGTAAAAGTATTTAATGTAGCTCAAAACAAACAAGGATGAGTGCCGTTTGGAAGGCACCAAAGCATAGGGAAGGCTATGCAAAAACGAAACTAAAACTGACAGGTACAAAACGAAATGCTGGAATACAGCAAAACTCACGGCAGGAGGAAAGAGCATCCACATGAATGAATATCCATTCCAAACAAAGTCCCGACCAAGAATGGTGGCTCACACTCAACTTAAATAGAACTGACTACAAACAAAAAATGTGTCGGGAGATGCTCTGGGCAAGATGTGTGAAGCGGTCAGGAAAAAACACCAACACAACAGGAAGTGCCACCAAAAGAAAAGCCCAGGACAGGAAACCAACACGAAACACAGGAAACACCAACAAAAAGGCATGGCTTGGTGTAACCGGCCGTGACAGGAAAGGCAGACACTTATACAACATCCAACAATCTATTAAAGGGGAAGAATATAGAGGTTAGGACACACTGGACTGAAGGCAACATTACGCTTATTAGCAAATCAATCAATCAATCAATGTTTATTTATACAGCCCTAAATCACAAGTGTCTCAAAGGGCTGCACAAGCCACAACGACATCCTCGGTACAGAGCCCACATAGCGGCAACAGATAAATGTGAGTTATGTGGGGTTGTTGAAAATGTGCATCATGTGCTGATAGAGTGCAGGAAATGCAGGCACTAAGGGATACATTGTACAGACTAGGTAGGGGATGGAGTTTGAAGGCCATTTTAGGGAGGGGGAAAACACTAAATAATGTAGCAAGGCTCTAATGGGATATGTTTAGAACACAGGTTTAATACTTAAAGTGTAGGTTGTTTTGTCTTTTTTTCTTGTTATGTGTGGTTTTGTGTAAATAATACTTTTTAAAACGCAGCTGTACGGAGTGGTACACGGACGTATGGAGAAGTACAGAGCAGTTGCGTCTCCCAGTCATTCTTACCAACCCTCCCGATTTCCCCCGGAGACTCCCAAATTTCAGTGCCGCTCCCGAAAATCTCCCGGGGCAACCATTCTCCTGAATTTCTCCCAGACAATATTATTGGTGGCGTGCCTTAAAGGCCTTTGCGTGCCGACCCAATCACATAATATCTACGGCTTTTCACACACACAAGTGAATGCAAGGCATACTTGGTCCACAGCCATACAGGTCACACTGATGGTGTCCGTATAAACAACTTTAACACTGTTACAAATATGCGCCACACTGTGAACCCACACCAAACAAGAATGACAAACACATTTCGGGAGAACATCCGCACCGTAACACAACATAAACACAACAGAACAAATACCCAGAACCCCTTGCAGCACTAACTCTTCCGGGACGCTACAATATACACCCCCCGCCAACCCCTACCCCCCCCAACCCCCCACCTGAACTCCGCCCCGCCACAACCCCGCCCACCTCAACCTCCTCATGCTCTCTCAGGGAGAGCACGTCCCAAATTCCAAGCTGCTGTTTTGAGGCATGTTGAAAAACATAATGTACGTTGTGACTTCAATAATAAATATGGCAGTGCCATGTTGGCATTTTTTTCCATAACTTGAGTTGATTTATTTTGGAAAACCTCGTTACATTGTTTAATGCATCCAGCTGGGCTTCACAACAAAATTAGGCATAATAATGTGTTAATTCGTCTTAAGACCCACTTTTATTCTTTGGCTTTTAACACTACGTGAGTTGTGTGGTCCTCTGTCCTCTGTTGTCCTTTGTGTTTTTTTATAAATTGATTTCTATTTACTGTTTTAATTGGTTTTACCCTTTAAAATCGTTTTTAATCATATGTATTTTTATATTGGTTTTATATTTATTTATGTATTATTTGTTTTTATTCAGTCATTGGTGGAGCTAAGGATAATACTTGAATATTGTATTTAATATTGTTTTAAATATTGTTTTTAATATTGTTGTGCAGCACTTTGGAAACATTTTTGTTGTTTAAATGTGCTATATAAATAAAGTGGATTGGATTGAATTCCACGACTGTATTTATCGGTATCGGTTGATATCGGAATCAGTAATTAAGAGTTGGACAATATCGGATATCGGCAAAAAAGCAATTATCGGACATCTCGATCTGTAACCTAAGTACTCGAAGGCACTTTCTGACGAAGCATCCACATTTCGATGTCCGGCCTCTGAGCCCTTTGGCTCTTGAAACTGTGGCCCTCTTCATTGTGTAGTTGAATAGCCCAACTATAGATTCAACTGTTCAACAGCTATTGAATCTAACAAATTAGATTTGACTATGAAAATCCGTAGTCGAAGACAGCCCTACTTCTTTCTTTGAACTGAACTCTGATTGGATAAAAGCTCCAATTTAAAACAGACACTCTGTGATTATGAGTCTTTCATAATCAAATCAAACAGAAATAGTGTATTGATGTTGCATCCATGAGTGAAATAACACGTCCTATTTAAGTCTGGCAGACCACTGTCACATAAAGCTGTCGAGGTACTTGTTAGCGGTAGTTGGCAACGTGTTTGCAGATGTTTGGCACTGCTTGTATCATTTGATAAATACGCTGCCTCTTTGCCAGTTGGGACTGTTGGCCCGTCTCCCACTTTTCTCTAACTTTGAAAATCCTTATAAAGAGAAAGGTGGAACAGCTTGTGCGTGATTATAATGGATGTTTGAAAGAGAAGCAGACAGGGGAATCATAACTCAAATAAAAAGCCATTTGTAGTTTTCTGCTCAGTATTTGTAGCCGTATACGGTATGTGTACGTATGTCTTATTAGGGAAAATGTGTACAGTAAAGTAACCACGATTGGCAGATTGTCATAGTCTCCTCAATGGATTCATGTTGGAATACAGTGGTGGGCCAGAAATTGTGATCATAATTAAAGATAAAAATATTTTTTAATTTACTTTCCCTAAATATCTAAAAGTATTCCTATTCTTTTCATGTCATATTATGCTCGTTCCAGTGCTGTTGTTTTTAGTTTTAGTTTGTATCCAATCAGAATTCAGTTAGCTTATGTTGCCACGCTGTACGAAATCTGCCCGAGGCCTTCAGAATCAACAATGAGTGCGTCGGTGCACTGAAAATGAACGGGCACATACAGTTGATGGACAGTTGCGGTAGCCAATCAGATCACGAGTTGTTGTCAGTAAGGTCTTCTAGCTCAAGTGTTTTTCAACCTTTTTTGAGCCAAGGCCCATTTTTTGCGTTGAAAAAATGCGGAGGCACACCACCAGCAGAAATCATAAAAAAAATAAACTCAGTTGACAGTAAAAATTTGTCGTCGCAATTGTTGGATATGACTTTAAAGCATAACCAAGCATGCATCACTATAGCTCTTGTCTCAAAGTAGGTGTACTGTCACCACTTGTCACATCACACCCTGACTTATTTGGACTTTTTTGCTGTTTTCCTGTGTGTAGTGTTTTAGTTCTCGTCTTGCGCTCCTATTTTGGTGGCTTCTTGTCTTTTTTTGGTATTTTCCTGTAGCAGTTCCATGTCTTCCTTTGAGCTATATTTCCCGCATCTACTTTGTTTTAGCAATCAAGAGTATTTCAGTTGTTTTTATCATTCTTTGTGGGGACATTGTCGATTGTCACGTCATGTTCGGACGTATATTGTGGACGCCGTCTTTGCTCCACAGTAAGTTTTTGCTGTTGTCCAGAATTCTGTTTTTGTTTACTTTGTAGCCAGTTCAGTTTTAGTTTCGTTCTGCATAGCCTTCCCTAAGCGTCAATGCTTTTCTTCAGGGCACTCACCTTTTGTTTATTTTTGGTTTAAGCGTTAGACACAATTTTACCTGCACACTGCCTCCCGCTGTTTCCCACATCTACAAAGCAATTAGCTACTGGCTGCCACCTACTGATATGGAAGAGTATTACACGGTTACTCTGCCGAGCTCTAGACAGCACCGACACTCAACAACAACACATCATTTGCAGACTATAATTACTGGTTTGCAAAAAATATTTTTAACCCAAATAGGTGAAATTAGATAATCTCCCACGTCACACCAGACTGTATCTCACGGCACACTAGTGTGCCGCGGCACAGTGGTTGAAAAACACTGTTCTAGCTGGCCTTATACTGTGATTGGATACTCACTTGGGAGTCCCAAGTGAGTATTGTACAAGTATTGTTTATTTTAAGAAAATAACTTAAACTAACAGGAAATCATTATCCCCGACTGAAATGAAAGCATTGTTATTCTCACTTGGGAGTCCCAAGTGAGTATCTAATCACAAGTTGCGAAAACAGGAAGTGGCACAGGAGCCATACGAGCCATAGAAAGCCACAGAAAACTCGCCGGTACTCACAAAGAAGGGGAGCAGCATGTTGATTAGGTGGCATGTATAGAGTCGTGGTTAAATGTTTACATACACTTGTAAAGAACATAATGTCATGGCTGTCTTGAGATTTCAATCATTTCTACAACTCTTATTTTTGTGTGATAGAGTGATTGGAGCACATACTTGTTGGTCACAAAAAACATTCATGAAGTTTGGTTCTTTTATGAATTTATTATGGGTCTACTGAAAATGTGACCAAATCTGCTGGGTCAAAAGTATACATACATCAATGTTAATATTTGGTTACATGTCCCTTGGCAAGTTTCACTGCAATAAGGCGCTTTTGGTAGCCATCCAAACATTCTCCTCATGACTGTTTTTATTGACTATTGACTATCTTATTGATTATGGGACAAGCAGTAGAAAATGGATGGATGGTATTTTTTCGTCAGTTATTGTTTGTCTTTGGTACACCAATGTGTATATTGTAGGCCAGTGGTTCTCAAATGGGGGTACGCGTACCCCTGGGGGTACTTGAAGGTATGCCAAGGGGTACGTGAGATATTTTTAAAATATTCTAAAAATAGCAACAATTCAAAAATCCTTTATAAATATATTTATTGAATAATACTTCAACAAAATATGAATGTAAGTTCATAAACTGGACATAAAATCAAGTAGGCTATTCCATTCATTACAATGCAACAATGCAATATTCAGTGTTGACAGCTAGATTTTTTGTGGACATGTTCCATAAATATTGATGTTAAAGATTTCTTTTTTTGTGAAAAAATGTTTAGAATTAAGCTGAATGAATCCAGATGGATCTCTATTACAATCCCCAAAGAGGGCACTTTAAGTTGATGATTACTTCTATGTGTAGAAATCTTTATTTATAATTGAATCACTTGTTTATTTTCAACAAGTTTTTTGTTATTTTTATATCTTTTTTTTCCAAATAGTTCAAGAAAGACCACTACAAATGAGCAATATTTTGCACTGTATACAATTTGATAAATCAGAAACTGATGACATGTATGTACTTCTTTATCTCTTTTTTTCAACCAAAAATGCTTTGCTCTGATTAGGGGGTACTTGAATTAAAAAAATGTTCACAGTGGGTACATCACTGAAAAAAGGTTGAGAACCACTGTTTTAGGCCATTGGTTCTTTGTTTTATTTTTGCAAAAATATATATATATATTTTTATATTGCTCTTTTTAATTTTTGGTATGAACATTATTATGTAAACTCGAAGTTATTATTCCTTTTTTTGGTTCTTTGTTGTTGCTATTTTTGTATTAAAACATTTTATTATTTGATCATGTTGTACTGCATTTTAATCTTTTGTTTTATGATTGTGTGATGTTTTTTGTCTGGACCCCAGGAAGAATAGTCTCCACTGCGGTGTAGACTAATGGGGATCCTTAATAAACTAAACTAAACTAAACTCCTCCAAACATATTGCTGGGTATTGTGGCCAAACAGCTCAATTTTTGTTTCATCTGACATCACATGGACAAAGATAAAACCTTCTGGAGGAATGGTGAGGCGTTTAATCCCATAAACACCATCCCTACCGTCAAGCATGGTGGTGGTAGTATTATGCTCTACGCCTGTTTTGCTGCCAATGGAACTGGTGCTTTACAGAGAGTAAATGGGACAATGAAAAAAGAGGATTACCTCCAAATTCTTCAGGACAACCTAAACTCATCAGCCCTTAGGTTGGGTCTTGGGCGCAGATGGGTGTTCCAACAGGACAGTGACCCCAAACACACGTCAAAAGTGGTAAAGGAATGGCTAAATCAAGCTAGAATTAAGGTTTTAGAATGGCCTTCCCAAAGTCCTGACCTAAACCCCATTAAGAACATGTGGACAATGCCGAAGAAACAAGTCCATGTCAGAAAACCAACAAATTTAGCTGAACTGCACCAATTTTGTCAAAGGGAGTGGTCAAAAATTCAACCAGAAGCTTGTGGATGGCTACCAAAAGTGCCTTATTGCAGTGAAACTTGCCAAGGGACATGTAACCAAATATTAACATTGCTGTATGTATACTTTTGACCCAGCAGATTTGGTCACATTTTCAGTAGACCCATAATAAATTCATAAAATAACCAAATTTCATGAATGTTTTTTGTGACCAACAAGTATGTGCTCCAATCACTCTATCACAAAAAAATAAGAGTTGTAGAAAGTATTGGAAACTCAAGACAGCCATGACATTATGTTCTTTACAAGTGTATATAAACTTTCGACCACGACTGTATATTTGCAAGGCCATTTTCAAGAAGGATACTTAAGAGAAACTACATCTTGTGAGATGAGGTTGTCGTTTAAATGGGGAAATACCCGCCACTTCCACTCGAATCAAGCGACTACGAGCGGTACCACTGACTTATACGGCGTTAAATGGTTGCTACACATTGTGAGTTCAAATATTTTATTTCTTTAATTTTTTCACTTTAAATGTGTTTTTTGCAATTTTAATTTTTGACAGTGCCCACTTAAAGGCCTACTGAAATGAATTGTTTTTATTTAAACGGGGATAGCAGATCTATTCTATGTGTCATACTTGATCATTTCGCGATATTGCCATATTTTTGCTGAAAGGATTTAGTATAGAACAACGACGATAAAGATTGCAACTTTTGGTATCTGATAAAAAAAAGGCTTGCCCCTACCGGAAGTAGCGTGACGTAGTCAGTTGAACATATACGCAAAGTTCCCTATTGTTTACAATGATGGCCGCATGAAGTGAGAGAGATTCGGACCGAGAAGGCGACAATTTCCCCATTAATTTGAGCGAGGATGAAAGATTTGTGGATGAGTAAAGTGCAAGTGAAGGACTAGTGGGGAGTTGAAGCTATTCAGATAGGGAAGATGCTGTGAGAGCCGGGGGTGACCTGATATTCAGCTGGGAATGACTACAACAGTAAATAAACACAAGACATATATATATACTCTATTAGCCACAACACAACCAGGCTTATATTTAACATGCCACAAATTAATCCTGCATAAAAACACCTGTGTGTTTGTTATGCTAGCTCCTAGCTCCTCTGCTAGCTCCTAGCTCCATAGAACACGCCAATACAATTCAAACACCTGATCAACACACACAATCACTCAGCCCAAAAGACCGTTCACCTAACCCAAGGTTCATAAAGCTTATATATTTTTAAAAAGTTACGTACGTGACGCGCACGTACGGTACGGTACGTGTTATGCTAGCTCCTAGCTCCTATGCTAGCTCCTAGCTCCATAGAACACGCCAATACAATTCAAACACCTGATCAACACACACAATCACTCAGCCCAAAAGACCGTTCACCTAACCCAAGGTTCATAAAGCTTATATATTTTTAAAAAGTTACGTACGTGACGCGCACGTACGGTACGGTACGTGTTATGCTAGCTCCTAGCTCCTATGCTAGCTCCTAGCTCCATAGAACACGCCAATACAATTCAAACACCTGATCAACACACACAATCACTCAGCCCAAAAGACCGTTCACCTAACCCAAGGTTCATAAAGCTTATATATTTTAAAAAAGTTACGTACATACGCAAAAAAAAGTTGCGCACATACGGTCAAGCGATCAAATGTTTAGAAGCCAAAGCTGCATACTCACAGTAGCACGTCTGCGTCTTTGTCATCCAAATCAAAGTAATCCTGGTAAGAGTCTGTGTTGTCCCAGTTCTCTACAGGCGTCTGTGTATCGAAGTCAAAAGTCCTCCTGGTTAGAGTCTCTGTTATCCGAGTTCTTCCATCTTGACTGCATCTTTCGGGAATGTAAACAAAGAAGCGCCGGCTGTGTACTGTTGTGGATGACTACGTTCGAAAAATACGTCCAATTCGCACCGACAACTTTCTTCTTTGCTTGCTCAGCTTCCTTCTTCCTAATGCAATGAACATGATTGAAACAGATTCACGAACACAGATGTCCAGAATACTGTGGAATTATGAAATGAAAACAGAGCTTTTTCGTATTGGCTTCAATGTGGAAGGCATACCCGTGTTCGCCGGGCTACGTCACGCGCATACGTCATCCTCAGAGGCGTTTCGAACCGGAAGTTTAGCGGCAAATTTAAAATGTCACTTTATAAGTTAACCCGGCCGTATTGGCATGTGTTATAATGTTAAGATTTCATCATTGATATATAAACTATCAGACTGCGTGGTCGGTAGTAGTGGGTTTCAGTAGGCCTTTAAGATATCTTTTAAATGCTGATGTGGGTTTATTGATTTTTAACTGCGCCTGAAAATAACCCGTTTTGTACACTGTTGTAGTGCGTAAATGTGTTTCTGTTTAGTATTTCTCCAGCAATGGTCGTGTGAGGACATAAATTATGGTATTTTGAGAGGTCATCATTGAAGAAGTCGGACATCACTGAAGGCCTAGGTGGGAAACGCACAGGCCGCCAATAAATACATAAATTAGTAGTACTCATAAACCATTGGTTTATGACAAAAGGACACTCCAAATGCATATCTTGGCAACCCTCCCAGTAACCAACGGACAACTGACAGGTGTACTGACATAAATAAAAAGAATGCCAGTTTGAAGTAATTCAAATGCTGCATGTATAATTTTTGGTGCCACCGACTTGCAAGAGGAGGGAAGAGGATTTGTGATGCATAAAGAGAAAATCTGAGTGGGTGCAATGGAAATTAAAAATGGAATACGAGCGATTCATTTGGTATTCAAGGAATCGCTTCAAAATCCCGCATAGCTACCGCATACCTCTTTGTTATTCTCTATATAAGGTTTTCTGAGGTTTTCCTAAACTTTTCTGAGTGTGAAGAGCAACTCAAGCCTCCTCTGAACAGACATCCAGCGGGAACTCTTTGAAGTTCTATCACCACAGAGTCCAAGTAGGACAACAATAAGGAAGCATGCAAACCCAGTTGTTTCTCAGCCTTCAGCCAGTTGAGTTCTTTTAAACACAGGGAACATGTGCGATTGGTTTTTTGTGCTCTTGTGTGACTTCCCCATACACCCCAGAAACACACGCTAAAAAATGTTGGGTTAAAAAATGACCCAATTTTAACTCAACTGCCGGTTCAGAAAAGGACAAACCCCTTATTTGAGTCATTTTAAAGGCCTACTGAAATGAAATGTTCTTATTTAAACGGGGATAGCAGATCCATTATATTTGTCATACTTGATCATTTCGCGATATTGCCATATTTTTGCTGAAAGGATTTAGTAGAGAACATCGACGATAAAGTTCGCAACTTTTGGTCGTTGATAAAAAAAGCCTTGCCTGTACCGGAAGTAGCGTGACGTCACAGATTGAAGGGCTCCTCACATTTCTCCATTCTTTACACCAGCAGCGAGAGCGATTCGGACCGAGAAAGCGACGATTACCCCATTAATTTGAGCGAGGATGAAAGATTTGTGGATGAGGAACGTGAGAGTGAAGGACTAGAGTGCAGTAAATGGGACGATGAAAAAAGGTATTTTTTCGCTCTGACCGTAACTTAGGTACAAGGTCTCATTGGATTCCACACTTTCTCCTTTTTCTATTGTGGATCACGAATTTGTATTTTAAACCACCTCGGATACTATATCCTCTTAAAAATGAGAGTCGAGAACGCGAAATGGACATTCACAGTGACTTTTATCTCCACGACAATACATCGGTGAAGCACTTTAGCTACGGAGCTAACGTGATAGCATGGGGCTTAACTGCAGATAGAAACAAAATAAATAAACCCCTGACTGGAAGGATAGACAGAAAATCAACAATACTATTAAACCATGGAAATGTAACTACACGGTTAATGCTTTCCAGCCTGGCGAAGCTTAACAATGCTGTTGCTAATGACGCCATTGAATCTAACTTAGCAACCGGACCTCACAGAGCTATGCTAAAAACATTAGCTATCCACCTACGCCAGCCAGCCCTCATCTGCTCATCAACACCCGTGCTCACCTGCGTTGCAGCGATCGATGGCGCGACGAAGGACTTCACCCGATCATCGATGCGATCGGCAGCTAGCGTCGGATAGCGCGTCTGCTATCCAACTCAAAGTCCTCCTGGTTGTGTTGCTGCAGCCAGCCGCTAATACACCGATCCCACCTACAGCTTTCTTCTTTGCAGTCTCCATTGTTCATTAAACAAATTGCAAAAGATTCACCAACACAGATGTCCAGAATACTGTGGAATTTTGCGATGAAAACAGAGCTGTTTGTATTGGGATACAATGTCTCACAATACTTCCGCTTCAACCATTGACGTCACGCGCAAACGTCATCGTACATAGACGTTTTCAACCGGAAGTTTCCCGGGAAATTTAAAATTGCACTTTATAAGTTAACCCGGCCGTATTGGCATGTGTTGCAATGTTAAGATTTCATCATTGATATATAAACTATCAGACTGCGTGGTCGGTAGTAGTGGGTTTCAGTAGGCCTTTAACTCAACATTTTGGGTTAATTTTTTCAACCCAACTTTGCCGTTGAATTATTTAACCCAAAAGTTGATTTATGCTAAACTCAATGTTGGTTAATTCATAACCCAAATATTGGGTTGATTTTTTTTAACACAAAAACTGAGTTAGGTTCACTAAAATGTTGGGTTGTTCCAAACCCAACTATTGAGTTGTGCAATTTAGCGCTCCTTGACCCAATAGTTGGTTAAAAATTATAAATGTTACTGCTGGTTTGTCCTACTCCGTCCCAACTACTGATCAAAATAATTTTTATTCCATTAAAATATACTCTAAAGCAGTGTTTTTCAACCACTGTGTAGTGCCGTGACATACAGTCTGGTGTGCCGTGGGAGATTATGTAATTTCACCTATTTGGGGTAAAAATATTTTTTGCAAACCAGTAATTATAGTCTGCAAATAATTTGCCGTTGTTGAGTGTTGGTGCCGTCTAGAGCTTCACAGTGTAACCGTGTTTTACTCTTCCATACCAGTAGGTGGCAGCCGGTAGCTAATTGCTTTGTAGCTGTTGGGAACACGTCTTGTGAGACGGCGAGGGTTTGTCATCATATCTAATGCTTAAACCAAAAATAAACAAAAGGTGAGTGCCCCTAAGAAAATGCATTGAAGCTTAGAGAAGGCTATGCAGAACGAAACTAAAACCTAACTGGCTACAAAGTAAACAAAAACAGAATGCTGGACGACAGCAAAGACTTACAGTGGAGCAAAGACGGCATCCACAAAGTACATCGGAACATTACATTACAATCAATAATGTTCCCACAAAGAAGGATAGCAACAACTTAAATAGTTTTGATTGCTAAAACAAAGCAGATGCGGGCAATAGCGCTTAAGGAAGACATTGACTACTACAGGAAAACACAATCTAAACAGGAAAAGCCACCAATATAAGAGTGCAAGACAAGAACTAAAACCCTACACACAGGAAAACAGCAAAAACTCAAAGTAAGTCTTGGTGTGATGTGACAGGTCGTGACAGTACACCTACTTTGAGACAAGAGCTATAGTGATGCATGGTTGGTTATGGTTTAAAGTCATATCCGACAATTGCGACAACGACTTTTTACTGTCAACTGAGTTTTGTTATTAATGATTTCTGCTGGTGGTGTGCCTCCGCATTTTTTCAACGCAAAAAATGTGTCTTGGCTCAAAAAAGGTTGAAAAACACTGCCCTAAAGCAAGAAATGAGTGACTTTTTTTTTTTTACAATAATTGCCGTGTATGGTCTCCCAGGATGCAGACGGGACTCCGGAGGCAAGGTGCAGGTAAGTAAATTATTTATTGTCCATAAATCATGCGGGATACAAACAAAAGAGCACCAGCGTGCCGATAGCACGGGAAGCCAACGGAAATGCGAACAAGAAAAGCTTAGCTTGTAAACAGGCAAACAAAAAGGCGAAGCTTAGTTTAGGAATCAAATTAGTAGCCTTCATAACTGTTGCGTGGAAGCAAATAAGAAAGCCAACCTGAATGTGACGAAAAACAGGGAATAAATAGCTCTCTGATTAGTGCCCAGGAGCAGGTGAGCGTCCCGAACACTGATCAGAGGCAGGTGAAAACAATCTGCAGTCATGGCAACTAAAACACAAACTCAGGTGTGCTCAAAACAGGAACTGAGGAAGTCAAAAACTAACCAAACAAATGACGATAGTAGTTCCATACAGCATGCTCAAATATGTTCATGTACGTATGATGTGTGATTGTAAATAGTGTTAATGAGATTAATCCTTAATAAAATTCCCTTCAAGAAAAAAAGCACCTTTTTAATAAAAAATGCCTTTTACCCAAAAATGCGTTACTCATTGAAAAACAAACCAAAAATGGATCATAGTTTTGAAAACCCAGAATTTGAGTTAAAATAATACCCTTTTAACCCAAAAAATTGATTGCTCTTCATAAAAATAACTCCAAAATGTAATCATAAATTAGGTTATCAAAATAACCCAGCATTTTTTTAGTGTGCATGTGACAGTGTTATCCTAACATACGAGCACATTGCGATCCACGACAGAGCCGATAACTCAAAATACCGGTTTGTTGTTTTGGCATCGGTATGAGATCAAATGTTAACAATAGGCCTACACAACCCCATATTTGAGACCTAAAAATAGCATAGGGCAAAAATGTGTACTAAACTGAGCTAATGATCTGTGTACTGTATGAATATTTAGGAAAGTGTCCTGGTACTCCTGAACAATTCCTGTCTGTTCTTTATTTAGACCAGGGGTGTCCAAAGTGCGGCCCGAGGGCCATTTGCGGCCCGCAGCTAATGGTTTACCGGCCCGCCACACATCCTGGAAATGCTATTGCAAAAATAAATAAAAAAACATTAAAAAAGGGGAATGAGGTGAAATCTAACTACAAAAAGTTGCAATGTTGACACAAAGCTGCCATGCAGGGTTTTTTTTTCCTCTTTTGTCTATCTTTAATGTTCTTTTTTTGCCATTGCTAAAAAAAAAAATTAAAAAAAATATATAATGAATTATTGACCTATTCAAGGCTCCAATTATTTCAAATATTTTACTTTAAAATGTTTTATGTGGAAAATATTGCATATTTTGTGTGGTTGCCATACAAAAACTTCAACGTTTTCTTTGACAAAAGAAGATAAAACAAACAAAATAATGGTTCAAATGTAAAATCGACAGATATATCTGATGTTGATCTCGTACTTAAATGTTGAAAGTAAAAAAAAAAAAAAAAAAGTATCACTTTATGAGTGAGGCACCTTTTAGTTCCCAAATACATTTAATGGGATTTTATTTATCTTTTCACTGTGGTTACTCAAAAATAATAATGAATTAAAATCAATGGTGTCCCGCATTATTGATCTTTTTAAGGCTCGAATTACTTCACATCAAACATTGCTTTCTGAATGTTTTGGGCATTGGGGTAAATACTGCATATTTCAGTTTTATTATAAAAAACAAAGTTGTCTTTGACAGAAAAAGCATAAAACCTTTTTTTTTTTTTTTAACTTTATATCAACCTGAAGTTGATATACTGTAGAGATTTACTGTAATCGTTTAATAAAAAATAATAATAATAATTTGACCTGTTTTTAACATTTTAATGATTTGGACCCTTTATGGTCCCCGGGAACACTAAAAAGGTAAAAAAAAAATTAAATTAATATATTTTGTTATGGTTTGAAAATGAAAAATATAAAAATGGCCCACGCATGCTTTAATTTTTCTGTGTGCGGCCCTCAGTGGAAAAAGTTTGGACACCCCTGATTTAGTCAGTACCACTTTGTTGCTATATTTAGCAAGCATTCAAACACCAACAGATACTCTTAAAAAAAGGGACTTGAGACAAATCAAGCAACTTTTTAGGGAGTTGTTAGGGATTTTTGGAAATTCTAAAATGAAAGCATGTATCACGGTTCTCAATGAGCATCGAGCATCTAAAACCTCTAACTTATTTGTAAATAGATCATTTGTACTGATTAGTTGTCTCTTCCATAACGTTGTTGTTCTCTACTACATTGTCCATTACAATTACAAAACCCAAAACCAGTGAAGTTGGCACGTTGTGTAAATGGTAAATAAAAACAGAATACAATGATTTGCAAATCCTTTTCAACTTATATTCAATTGAATGGACTGCAAAGACAAGATTATTAACAGTCGAACTGGAAAACTTTGTTATTTTTTGCAAATATTACCTCATTTGGAATTTGATGACTGCAACATGTTTCAAACAAGCTGGCACAAGTGGCAAAAAAGACTGAGAATGTTGAGGAATGCTCATCAAACACTCATTTGGAACATCCCACAGGTGACCAGGGTGATTGGGAACAGGTGGGCGCCATGATTGGGTATAAAAGCAGCTTCCATGAAATGCTCAGTCATTCACAAACAAGGATGGAGCGAATGCGTGAGCAAATTGTAAGAACAACATTTCTCAACGAGCTATTGCAAGGAACTTAGGGATTTCACCATCTACGGTCCGTAATATCATCAAAAGGTTCAAAGAATCTGGAGAAATCACTGCACGCGAGCGATGATATTACGGACCTTCAATCCCTCAGGCGGCACTGCATCAAAAAGCGACATCAGTGTGTAAAGGATATCACCACATGGCCTCAGGAACACTTCATAAAACCACTGTAAATAACTACAGTTTGTCGCTACATCTGTAAGTGCATTTATAAATGGTTGATTTATATAGGCTAGTAAGGTAAAGTTTTGTACCTGACAAGTTTCGGCTATCTTGCTTCTGCAGCCTTCCTCAGAGGTGTCACGTGATGTTAGTGTGACGTCATTTGTGACACCAGGGGACACCGCCATCCCACCACCTCAGGTGGGATGGAACAATCCATATAACACGTCACAGATGACGTCACACTAACATCACGTGACACCTCTGAGGAAGGCTGCAGAAGCAAGATAGCCGAAACTTGTCAGGTACAAAACTTTACCTTACTAGCCTATATAAATCAACCATTTATAAATACACATTAGTAGGCTAAATGAACCTCTTTAACATATCTGTAAGTGCAAGTTAAAACTGTAATATGCAAAGCGAAAGCCATTTATCAACAACACCCAGAAACGCCGCCGGCTTTGCTGGGCCCAAGCTCATCTAAAATGGACTGATGCAAAGTGGAAAAATGTTCTCTGGTCTGAGGAGTCCACATTTCAACTGTTGACGTCGTGTCCTCCGGAACAAAGAGGAAAAGAACCATCCGGATTGTTATAGGCGCAAAGTTGAAAAGCCAGCATCTATGATGGTATGGGGGTGTATTAGTGCCCAATGCATGGGTAACATACACATCTGTGAAGGCACCAATAATGATGAAAGGTACATACAGGTTTTGGAGCAACATATGTTGCCATCTAAGCAACATTATCATGGACGCCCCTGCTTATTTCAGCAAGACAATGCCAAGCCATGTGTTACAACAGCGTGGCTTCATAGTAAAAGAGTACGGGTACTAGACTGGCCTGCCTGTCGTCCAGACCTGTCTCCCATTGAAAATGTGTGGCGTATTATGAAGCTTAAAATACCAAAATTAACAGCTTAACCATCAAGCAAGATTGGGAAATACCATGTAACACAGTGGTAAAAATGCCCCTGTGCCAACTTTTTTGCAATGTGTTGCTGCCATTAAATTCTAAGTTAATGATTATTTGCATAAACAAATTAACTTTCTCAGTTCGAACATTAAATATCTTGTCTTTGCAGTCTATTCAATTGAATATAAGTTGAAAATTATTTGCAAATCATTGTATTCTGTTTTTATTTACGAATAACAGAACGTGCCAACTTCACTGGTTTGGGATTTTGAACATCACAGTCCTGTGGGAAACAGGAAACGTTGAATAAATTCATATCACACATCACAGGAAGTCGGATAGAAAAGAAAGCAAAACTATTTTAAAATTGAGTTTTCACTTTAATGCAGTGCTTTGATTTCAGTTAAAAGATGTGTTGAAGCATCCATTGTAATAATTGCGTGTACTGAAAATTCCTCATAAATGTGTTTCCATCTTACAAACATGGTATGTAATTGTATACATGTTCATAATTGGCATCCTTGATGCTTAATCTTCATTGAATGATCAAAGTAAAGCTCAGTACAGCCCACTTCCAGGCCATGTTTACGTTTTGTTTTGTGCGCCAGTCATGCATAATGTATTATTAATATGTTTCAATAAACACTCATGCAAATCCAAATGTGATCGGTGTCATCTCAGGTGTATTCATTCAACACTTTATGTAATGTGGTTGTCATTAAAAAAGGGAGCTCTGAATTCAATGTTAGGACATAAAGTGCAGGTCTCCTTATTGGAATGTTTGTATACTGTATGTATTCTGTTTTGATCATAGTTCATTGCAGTGGGTACCCGCTTTCAATTGCCAAGGACTAAAAAGGATGGCCTTGTTTAAAATATTTTGTTGGAAATATGTGAATATCACTCGCTTCCTAAAATTGTTTTATTTGCAAAATTTGTGTTCTACCCTCAAGGATTTTGTATTACATAAATTTGGATTATATAACATATTGGTCCTTCCCTCTTAAAGGCACCTAAAATCCACAGGGTTTTTTCCCCTGTAAAAAAGAGACGACTGAATTTAGCAATTATTAAATTGAACTTTAGCAGCCACATGAAGTCAATAACAACAGCAGCTTTTTTACCACCTGATAAAACATTGGAGTAATGTCCGAAGCACACCTAACTTTTTTTTTTGTCCTGTCCAGCTTCTCAGGCAAATCATATAGTTGATGTAGATGCCCATATCGGCTGTACAAATGTACTTTCCAAAAGGGAAGTGTGGGATACTTCTCTTGTTGCCTTATTTGTATTTGACTTTATAAAATGTATTTATGTTATCATTTGGCGCAGCCGGGCCGGAGCAGGAGGGTATAGAAAGAGAAACAAGGCAGACAGAGGGGGAAATTGTGGGGACAAAAGGGGGATAAGACAGAGAGACAAAAAAAACAACAACAACAATAGAGCAACATCAGCAAATACGATATGTTCAAATATGATGGTAAAAGTGATAGCAAAGAAGCAGCTAGTGAAAGAAATCATAATACAGAAATGACAATGAGCAATATTACACTACAAATGGAGCAATACAAATACCAATAGAAATAGCGATATTGATAATGAATAATACCAATAATTTACCTCTATTATCAACAATACAGTTGTTCAAATGCAACAATACACATACGTAATGATAACTTGAGATACAAAAGAAAGCAGAAAAATGGAGGGGAAGAAAGAGAAGCCAGCTATATTAACCTTGTAGATTGTTATAGTAACAATAGGTTAAGCTTTGTCAGTGTGTCATGTGTTACCCAGTTTAACCGAGGGTAACAACAATACCTAGAAAGACTAATCCTTGCCTTCGTCCTCATCAGGTTAGACCACTGTAACGGCCTTCTCGCCGGGCTCTCTAAACGAGCTGTAAAACAGCTGCAGTACATCCAAAATGCTGCTGCTCGACTCCTGACTAGAACCAGGAAATATGACCATATTAGTCCAGTGCTCATGTCACGGCACTGGCTTGTTGTTGTTGTCGTTTGGAGGATAGACTTTAAAACAGCTCTGCTTGTGTACAAGTCTCTTCACGTTCTGGTGCCAAAGTACATCTCTTGACATGTTAGAACCATATGAACCATGCACAGCTCTGGGTGGTCTCAGGGAGTGGTCTTGTGCTGGTGCCTAGAGTCAGGACGAAAAATGGTAAGGCTGTGTTTCTGTTTTATGGTCCTAAAGTTGTTGGAAATGTTCAAATCCAGGCGAAAAAGACTTTGACTTTGAACAGCTAGCGCTTCATCTGTGGTCACCTAATAACCTCTCCATGTAGGAGAGGGGGGCAGAGCAGAAAACAGACGGCAGATCAACTGGTCTAAAAGGGGGGTCTATTTAAAGCGTATACAAATGAGTGTTTAAGATGGGACTTAAATGCTTCTACTGAAGTAGCATCTCTAACTGTTACCGGGAGGGCATTCCAGAGTACTGGAGCCCGAATAGAAAACACTCTATAGCCCGCAGACTGTTTTTAGGCTCTGGGAATCACTAATAAGCCGGAGTTCTTAGAAAGCCCATTTCTTGCCGGGACAATTTCAACACACAATATTTAACATAAATACAAAGTTTTTCACTTAGAGGTCACTTCGAAGACCTCTTTGACATCCCTCACCCAAACGCGGGTCACTGCCCATCTCTTCCCCTGGAGCCAGGGCTGGAGGTGGGTGGGGCTCGATGGTGAGCGCCTGGTGGCCAGTGTGTTTTTTGTCCTGATCGTGGAACTGTGGACCCGCTCTATACTCTCTATAGTTTACATGTGATTTGTGGACTTGGAGAAGGCATTTGACCGTATGGGGTATCAGACCGCCTGATTGTGGCGGTCCATTACCTGTACGATTGGTATCAAAGCTTGGTCTGCATTTCCGGCAACAAGTCGGACATGTTTTCTAGTGCCGCCAGCACAAGAGTAGTTTGCTGTGGTGCTGCTCGGTGAATGACAGCTGAGCAAGTCTTCGAGAGAAGAGTACGGCATGAAAAAACTACCAAAATGGTTGGGTGTAAAAACCACATGCTCAACATCCCACTCTTTTGGTACTCAGGGGTGGGCATTGAATACACAGACCAGCAACTCCCCACATTGGGCAAGCTCTAACCAGGAAACAGTTGGTGTCTAAAGGCCTACTGAAATGATTTTTTTTTATTTAAACAGGGATAGCAGATCCATTCTATGTGTCATACTTGATCATTTCGCGATATTGCCATATTTTTGCTGAAAGGATTTAGTATCTGATAAAAAAAAGCCTTGCCCCTACCGGAAGTAGCGTGACGTAGTCAGTTGACAAGCTCCTCACATTTTCCTACTGTTTTCAATGCAGCTAGAGTGATTCGGACCGAGAAAGCGACGATTACCCCATTAATTTGAGCGAGGATGAAAGATTTGTGGATGAGGAATGTAAGAGTGAAGGACTAGAATGCAGTGCAAGACATATCTTTTTTCGCTCTGACCGTAACTTAGGTACAAGCTGGCTCATTGGATTCCACACTCTCTCCTTTTTCTATTGTGGATCACGGATTTGTATTTTAAACCACCTCGGATACTATAACCTCTTGAAAATGAGAATCGAGAACGCGAAATGGACATTCACAGTGACTTTTATCTCCACGACAATACATCGACGAAACACTTTAGCTACGGAGCTAACGGAGCTAACGTGATAGCATTGTGCTTAACTGCATATAGAAACAAAATAAATAAATCCCTGACCGGAAGGATAGACAGAAGATCAACAATACTATTAAACCGTGGACATGTAAATACAAGGGTAATGCTTTCCGGCCTGGCGAAGGTTAACAATGCTGTTGCTAACGACGTCATGGAATCCAACTTAGCAACCGGACCTCACAGAGCTATGCTAAAAACATTAGCTATCCACCT
>NC_084732.1:80243312-80305812 GCF_033978785.1 Entelurus aequoreus | reverse complement strand
ATCCCCCCCACACATCAACCCCCCCCCCCCCTCTCCGTGCGTTGGTTGAGCGGAAGAGTTAGGGCTGCATGGGATTCTGGGTATTGGTACCGTCAGTGTAAGATGTGTGGCTGCTGAGTTAGTACGCCTTGCTGTAACTTAGGTGAGCAAGCTGAAATTGCATTCTACGTGTGGTCGAGCAGGTACACTGTTAGGGCAGACTGTAGAGGGCGCCAAATGCAGTGTCATCGCGCTCTGATATTCGGGAGTCTCCCGGGAAAAATGAGAGGGTTGGCAAGTATGATGCTATCAAGCGCCATTAGTTCAAAACTCGCGGGCTGCACTAACATCAAATTTCCACATTAAAGTGTGTGCCGGTGCGTGTGTCGGAGACCCCTGGTTAACATAGCACAAAGCATGTATGCAAGCTTTGTATGCAGTGTTTTTCATTTGAAATTTGAAATTTTTTTTTGTGGCTCCCATTACTTTCTTTAATTTGTGAAACTTGCCAAAATGGCTCTTTGAGTGGTAAAGGTTGCCGACCCCTGTGCTAGACTTATGACTGACACGGCTCATCCTTGGCTGGAGACGGGGAAGGCTACGCAGCGAGAAGGTGAGACAACTGAGAATCAAAAGTTTCTAAGAGCTGAATACATGGACTATAAACTGTATGACTTTGAAAATGATGTTGACCCAGGAAACCATCTGTTCAACTCAATCAATGCTACATGTGACTACTACAACGAGGAACAATTCAATTTAATACATTTCAACTGTAGAAGCTTGTATGCAAATTTCTCAAAGATTGACGAATACCTGAAGACTCTAAATGGCAAATTCAAAATAATAGCACTTTCTGAAACATGGATCGATAAAGACAGAGGTATCGATTCCTCCATTGACGGGTATGAGTTGTATCACTGTAGTAGAAGAAACAAGAAGGGAGGAGGTGTGGCCCTGTTTGTTGACTGTGAATTGAAATGTAGACCTGTGCAATGTATGACAGTGGTAATTGATGATTTATTTGAATGTGTAACTGTAGAGGTAGAAATAGAAAAGAAGAGAAATGTTATTGTTACGTGTATATATAGGACACCTGGGTCTAAAGTAGAAGCATTTAATGATAGTTTGGAAGAATTATTGTGTAAGGTGAAGGAAAAGAAAACATTTGTCATGTGTGGCGACTATAACATAGCCCTGCTAAGCTTACCCAGAAATAAATCAACAAGAGACTTCTTGGATGTGGTATATAGTAGAGGGCTTTATCCATTGATCACCAAACCCAGTAGAATAACGACAAATTGTGCAACGTTAATTGATCACATCTTTATAAATGACATAAAAAATAATATAAAAAGTGGACTAGTAATTAATGATATAAGTGACCACTTAACTGTGTTTCTTACTTATGACTGTCCAATTGATAAAAAGAGGGAGGAAAAAAACTCATAGATATGTAAGGAAAAGAACTGAAGAGGCAATAAATAGGTTTAGGAAGGACTTATTTGAAACAGACTGGAATGAGGTGTATGGGGGAGAAGCAAATGCTGCATATGAGGCTTTTCTTAATATATATTTATCATTGTATGAAAAGCATTGTCCGAATGTATGGAAACAAAGAGACAGCTACAATAAAAAGCCTTGGATTATAAAGGGACTACAGAATGCTTGTAAAAAGAAAAACAAACTTTATAGAGATTTCATAAAAGTAAGAACAAAGGATGCTGAAACGAAATATAAGGTTTACAAAAACAAATTGATAACAATAATGAGACAAGCAAAAAGAGAATATTATAATAATTTACTAGAAAAAAATAAAAACAATATCAAAGGAACTTGGAATATTCTGAACAAGGTAATAGGAAAAACATCCGGGCCTACAAACCCACCAAGCCATTTTATCAATGAGGATAATAAGATGATAACAAATATGAATGAAGTGGCAAACGGATTCAATTCTTTTTTTGTGAATGTTGGACCCAAATTGGCAGAGAGTATTGGAGAACATAAAGATATACAGAGTGGATGGAGAGGGGGAAGCAAAGTGCTACAGTCCATGCTTCTAGGAGATGTTAGTGAAAATGAAATTGTATCGGTGGTAACAAAACTGAAAAATAAGACATTAACAGACAGTGATGGTATAGACATGATAATTGTAAAAAAGACTATTGACTGTATCATCAAACCTCTTTGTTATATTTTTAATCTTTCTTTTCAAACAGGGACCTTTCCAAATAAAATGAAGGTAGCAAAGGTAATTCCACTCTTTAAAACGGGAGATAAACATAGATTCACTAATTACAGACCAGTGTCACTACTGTCACAATGTTCTAAAATAATTGAAAAAATGTTTGTAAAAAAATTAGATAGTTTTATTGAAAAGAACATGCTATTGAGTGAGAGCCAGTATGGATTCAGGACCAATAGATCCACTGCTTCAGCTGTAATGAATATAATTGAGGATATAGCAACAGCAACTGATAATAAGAAATACACTATAGGGGTATTTATCGATCTTAAAAAAGCATTTGATACTATAGATCATTCTATATTATTGTCCAAGTTGTATTCATTTGGTGTGAGAGGAGTAGTTTTAGACTGGCTAAGAAGTTATTTAGATAATAGACAAGAGTTTGTGGATTTTATGGGTAATACATCTGAACAAATGAGGATTGAATGTGGAATTCCACAAGGTTCGGTTTTGGGACCAAAATTGTTTATTTTATATATTAATGTTATATGTGAGGTATCAAAGTTATTGAAATTTGTATTATTTGCGGACGACACCAACTTTTATAGTTCGGGACACGACTTAAAAGCATTATCAAAAATTATTGAACAGGAAATGATTAAACTTAAGAGATGGTTTGATGCCAATAAATTATCATTAAATGTAAAAAAAACAAAGTTCATGATTTTTTGTAAGAGGAAAAGGGAGGAAACGATCAAATTGTCAATAAATGGAATTGATATTGAAAGGGTTTCTGAACTTAGATTTGTAGGAGTGATACTGGATGACGGTCTGACATGGAAATCTCATATTGCACATCTACGGAAAAAGATGTCTAAGAGTATTTTTATATTAAATAAGGTAAAATATGTGTTAGATTATAGGGCAATGCGCATATTGTATTGTGCACTTATATTGCCATATATCAGCTACTGTGTGGAAGTGTGGGGGAACACATATAAGAGTAACATAAAGGCATTGTATCAACTACAGAAAAGAGCTATAAGGATTATTCATAAAGTAGATTACTTAGAACACACTAACATATTATTCATTAATTCAGGTTTATTGAAATTACAGGAGCTAGTAAAGTTACAGACAGTATGTGTCATGTTTAAGGCTAAAAGCAAAACATTACCAGCAAATTTACAAAAAATGTTTGTCATCACTTCTGAGAATGAAGAGCATAGAAGAAAAGGTCCTTTCCAACATCAGTATTCAAGGACAACTTTAAAACAAATGCGTATATCAGTGGTGGGGGTTAAACTATGGAATTCTCTTTATAATGAGATAAAAGATTGTAAAAATATATTCCAATTGAAAAAAATATATAAAGACAGAACAATAAAATCATATGGACAGCCATAAGTGTTTACATTTTGCTTTATATTTATTAATTTACTTGTTTTTTGCCTGGTTTTGTATTTGTTTTGTATCATCCCGTGAGGTGTATATTACTTCTTTTGTTTTTTTGTTCAGTTTGTACTTCATGAAGTTTTGCACTTGTGTTTTTTTTGTTTTGTTTTGTTTTGTTTTGGTTATATTTGGATGTAATTGTTGGTTCACATATCATTAAGTAAGACTATGTATTATGTGAAGGGGGCAGGAAAATATAAGATTTTTCTTCATCCTGCTCCTTCTCAGGCATTGGTGTGTAACGGTGTAACTGAAAAATTGTGTTATAATTGTCTATCAAAGATGCACATCAATGAAGGAGATAAATAAAAATGAAATGAAATGAAATGAAAAAGAATAGTCATTTACCACATTAGCAATGTATAGAGTGTATTTCTTTAATGTTAAGACTAGTTTAAAGTTATCTTCATTGAAAAGTACAGTGCTTTTCCTTCAAAAATAAGGACATTTCAATGTGACCCCAAACTTTTGAACGGTAGTGTATATATATCCATTCATACACTATGTAACTTTAATTTAATTGTGAAGTAGTAGTTCTGACTTGCTTGTTCATTTTTGGAACCTGGTCAACTTCCTTTGTTTACAATTTATCGACTTGCACCTGTTCGCATTTATAGTGGAGTCTGATGAAGCTCATATTTTACTTGCAGTGTAAACAGTCAGCTGAAAAAAAATCAGATTTCGCAAAAAAAAAAATCTGATTTTTGACATTTTGGTCTGCAGTGTAAACACAGTGAATGACAGGGTTGGCATATAAAGCATTCTGATTGACGACCACAAACACGTGTGTCCTGATTGCCAATCTGGGACAGGTGAGGAAGCCAGCGCTCAGACTGGAGAACAGGTGACCAAAGGAGACAAACAGGAAGTTGACCTGAAATTAAGAGCACTGGACAGGAAATCATGCAAAGCACAGGAATATAAATAAACAAAGTCCAAACCTGGAATGACAAGTCATGATATTTTTACATGTTTGCATAAGACCCCGATATTTGGACACAAATGGAGTTTTATTGTCAGAATGTCTTCCAGGAACTTTAAAAAATGTTATTGTCATTTATGCTTTATTTATTTACAGTTCTATCTTAAGTTTGATGTGTTATTTTTGACAGCTCCTACTTTTAAGTGACCACTCAGAAATGAGGGGTGATGCTGTGCCGTTTATTCAGTGCCCTTCCCTTGTTGAACGTCAGGCGAGAAAGCAAAAGTTTTGACGCCATAAAAGAGCTACAACGTATTTATTTAGAAAAACTATTTTATCTCATAAATGACTTTGTTCTTGCACATGGCCGATTTACACTCTATGAAATGAAGTTCTTAAACGGTCAGATCTGGTCCCAATATGGGACATAGCATCCTTTTTTTGCCACAGTAAACAAAATAAAACAAGGGAAATGTCAGGAAACAAAACAAGAAGAGAGAGCTAAAGAGTCGGTGGAGATTGGAAAGAGGACATGTGATGAAAGTGAGGGCTCTGACACAGACAGGGAAATTCCAGAGGGTAAGGAGGATGAAGGAGAATTTTAAAGTACATGCAGATTTACATGAATATATAAATACTTGTAGTAGTTGTGCCTCGTGTTTACTGTTTATCTTTCTACACATCAGCAATTGTCCAGGAAAACCCAAGGTGCAAATATAAACTTCTTCCATAGCTAGAATCATAATGGCCTTTTTTCTTTGCCCCAGATGCTTTATTGTTTCAACACCTGTCTATTTTGCTTCCTGAACTTTGAACAAGGCAGAGGCGAACTATGAACATGCAGAAAGTGAGGCATTGAGCAATATTGTAGGGCTGAGGAAATGTTTCCAATACCTTTTATGGGGGAAGTTACCCGGCTAACTGATCTCGGTCTCTTACACATGCATGAAGACCACGCATATGAATGTATGCAGATCTGTCAGCAATGTGCTTACAAGATGGCTGGAAAACGTGTATCTTTCCAGTGGACGTCAGGTACAACGGCTTTTAAAAACCCTAGGAGTCAAAGGCCCCAGCAGAAAGCAAGCCCTCCAGGACCTTGCTACGGAGTCTTCAGCAAGGTCCTTGAGTACGGTCCTCAGTAAAAAGGCTGAGCTACAGAGTATCTGGCTCTGGCTCCTATAAGAGAGCACAAGGCGTTTGGGGTAAGAGGGATCCGAGGCAGGCTGGACGGTGCAGTAGAAATATGTTCCTGATGTGGCTCCTCTATCTGGAGATGTTCCAAGGATGGAGGAGAAAAACATTAATTAAGGGTGGCCTCCAGCTGTTAACCCTGAAGCCTGTACAATGGCAACGTCAGTGGTGCATGAAGACTACAGAGATGGTCTTTGTTGACACTCTATTGTCACTATTCAAATATTGTGAGTCACATTCTCACTACGATACTGATGGCCTATCGAGACTTCCCCTATGTGTCAATGAAGTGAATTAATTAACTCATACTATGTTCTACATATGGCGAATGTCTATATTCACCTTGGAGAAAGCAAACCACCAAGTTTAATTAAATAGTGGCATTTCAATTTGAGCACATAAATAGATAAGGCCCCTTAGTTTGATATTTGCACGTGGATTGGATCACTTCTCGTAGAAAAAGAGGCTCTAATTGGGACTTTGGAATGCAAAAGTGAGAACCATATCCTTGAGAAAAGACTACCTGTGTAGCTCAACGCCAACATTTGAGTTGTGACTTAAAGCAGTTGTTTTCCAGACACTTACACACAAACTTCATGGTCAGGATGCGCTCTCCTGACTTAGCACACACACCCAGAGACAGAAGGGAGGAATATAAAAACTGATGGTTTAGCCTCTCCAGTTAGGAGTCCTTCATTTGTTTGACTTATTCCTCCGGGTACTGCAGACCTGTTTAATGACGCTCGTTTGTAATAAAGCAACTTTTTGTTCAGCAAAGGGTCTCTGACGTCTCTTTTGATCCAGCCGCACTGCCGTGGTGCCCTCCTTGCCCGAGAGGGGGTGACAAGACCAGAAAAACACTTCATCACGAAGAGCTATTTAAAAATGTCAGGCATTTCTACGTTGGGAAAGGCCCAGTTTCGGAGGTGCAAATAAAAAAAGAAACTTACGCTGACCCAGAGTTTACTGTCGTTGAAAAGGTGGACCTGTTGAGGACACTGAACAGCTGAAAGTTAGCTGAGAAGTCGGCAAGAGCTTTCTGTCAAGTCAGGATCTGGATGTGTGCTGTGGGGAAGGCGTGTGATAGTGTATCGGGTAAAAATGTTGCAGCAACTGCAAGGTAGAAACAACCCATCATTAGATCCTCTCCAACCATGGGAGTTTCCACTGGAACCATGGCACTGTCACTTTGTGTGCCCACTGGAAGACAGGATGTACTTGGTGGCCATCGACTCGCACAACAAGTAACCTGAGGTAGAGCTAAAGGTCAACCACTACAGAGAAAATAATGGAAACACTTGGAGAGATGTTTTTTTTCGTTTTGGATCTCCTATCCATCTACTTTTCTGACAATGGCCCTCAATTTGTCTCTCAGGGGATGTCATGTGTCCTGCATGCTAATGGAGTACAACACATTACATCAGCTCCTTATCAACCTGCTACAAATGGCCTAGCTGAAAGATGTGTGCAGACCCTGAAGAGTTCTCTAAAAGCATTCCAAGGACAAGGCTCTATACACCAAATGCTGCATTATTTCCAGATGAACTACAGACACACTCCACACATCACCACAAGGTCATCTCCTGGAAGACTAATGCTCAAACTAGACCTGCGCACAACCTTTGACCTGTTACTGCTAAGGGACATTGTTTGAAGCCACCAGGAGAAACAGATAAAACACAGAGAACACAAGCCAAAGGCAGAGTCTTCAAGTCAGGAGAGACAGACTTATTAGTGCACCTAAATGGGTTACAGCAACTGTCATTGCCCAAACTGGACCAGTCTCTTTGACCGTCCAAACAAGAGACTGATAGGGTAGAGGCATGTAATCAGCTCTTATCAATGTTACCAGGATCAGCTATGGATTACCCCAAGAACTCGAGTGATGAACTGACATTGTTCTTTTCTTTTTGAGACTGCTTAATTTGACACAATAGTCTCCTTGGCAGATGAAACTTTAGAGACAGTTGAGATGCCTGTGCAGTTGAGTCCTGGGGACATTTCACCCTCAGAGTGACGTGACTTGGGTGTCATCTGAGCACAGGTATTATACTCTAGACCGGCAACCTCCTTTAACGTCTAAATCTTAACTCTAGTTCATTGACTGATCAAAATTTGGGGCAAAATAATAGTCTTCCGTCAACCTTGAGTCAGCATAATGGGTAGGTTATGTAGAAAAAAATGCATGTCACTTAATGGTTTTCAATATTTGACACAGTTGTCTTGAACAATTTAAAGGAACAATTAATCAGTAGCAAGCTCAGCAACCCGCGGCTCTCGAGCCGCATGCAGCTTTTTAGCACAGCCCTACTGGCTCCCTGGAGCTTTTTCAAAAATGGAAAATGATGGGGAAAATATATTTGTTGTTTTAATCATGTTTCTGTAGGAGGACAAACATGACACAAACCTTCCTAATTGTCAGAAAGACCAGTGTTTATTATGTTTGTATTTATGCTTCACTAATGACAGTATTTGGCCAGTGCCGTTTTGTCATTCTAATTTTGGCGATCCTTGAACTCCCGTAGCAGGTTTAGGAGTACAACTTTCTCCGTTGCTGGCACAGAAAGACGTGTTTTATGCCACTCCTTCTTTGTCTCATTTTGTCCACCAAACGTTTTATGCTGTGCGTGATTGCACAGAGGTGAGCTTTGTTGATGTTATTGACTTGTGTGGAGTGCTTATAATCGATGCTAACATGCTATTTAGGCTAGCTGTGTGTACATATTGCATGATTATGCCTCACTTGTAGGTATATTTGAGTTAATTTAATTTCCTTTACTCATGTCATCTGTGTATTTAATTTATATGTGCATGTCTCATGACACATTATATGTATGTAGTATTGGCTTTCTGATTGTGTGCCATGTTGTTCCAGACCACAGCAAACGTTACCCCGCTTGCAAAGATTGTAATAAATCCATTAGAAAAAGACAGCCTGTCTTTTCCTTTAACTTGGGCACACACATCTATACCTTTGGCAGTTTTAAGCCAGTCATTTCCAGGAGTTATGTCACACTCTTAGACACTTAATGTGTTGCCTTCATTATAACACTTAAATAAGGCTTTTAACTTCTTGCACCTCCAGACAGATTAGTTTTTTGTATTTTTGGTCCAATATGGCTCTTTCAACATTTTGGGTTGCCGACCCCTGCCCTAAACTGTCAAAAAAAAAAAACAGTAAATAAGTGGTTAAATATGTACTTTACCATTTACATTTATTTGTCTAAATATGCACTAGAATGCTTTTTTCAGAATCAAGTACTATCGCGACAGCTGACATGACTTTCTTCTCATTGGGTATTATCTTCGACCCAACTCTCTCGTTTGAGTCACACATTAAGAGTGCTACTAAAACGACCTTCTTTCATCTCCGTAATATCTCTAAAATTTGTTGCATTTTGTCCACCGGCGAAGCTGAGATCAGTATTCATGCGTTCGTTACGTCTCGTCTCGATTACTGTAACATATTATTTTCGGGCCTCCCTATGTCTAGCATTAAAAGATTACAGTTGGTACAAAATGCGGCTGCTAGACTTTTGACAAGAACAAGAAAAAAATGTATCATATTACGCCTATACTGTGTATACCTTTATATACATATATACCTATATATATGTGACCCGTGCTGGCAAAATGAGTCGGAATACGCACAGGCTAATTTTGACCTACAGGCAAATAAGTGAAAAAAATGTATGTTGGTTGAAATTGAGATTTTCACAAAAATGAGTCCATAAAGCCACAATCTAGCGATCTCAATCATCGAAATAGCAAGAAACAATCTTAAATCACCTTTATTTGAAGGTTTTGTGCGAGGTATGTCTTCAGAAATTAGTCCTTTGTGTTAAAATTCCTTGAGAAAATCAAGTGTTTTCAACGCTCACTCGCGGTAATAAGGGGGAATCCCGCTAGCCATATTTGGTATCACTGTGACGCCAAGTTTACGTACTTTCTAAAAATGAGCATGGAATTCCCGATGACGCCATTCTGAACCAATAGAATTCGAGTTTTTAAACCTGTCCCGACGTAAACAAATCCGGCTTGTTGCTAACCGGTCGCTGTGAGGCGTACCCTCATTGGTTGAATCACCCCGCGCGGTGCATTGTGGTATCATGGCAGCGCCCTGATGAAAAACAACACACAGTAATTCGAGCGGAATATTTGGTGAAAAAAGGTGATTTTCGAACATTTAATTATTATTTTTGTGGATAAGTTAGACTGTTTTACATTCCGTAATGGATTTAGAAGGTGGAGAGGGTACACAGGCGGTTGCAAGTGCGCTAAATTGACTGCAGTCGGTGAATCTTCTTAGTGCTGCTGGTCAGGAATATTACGGACAGCTGATTGATGATTATTTTGGTGGTCAGGACCCTGTAAGTAGCGATAATGACTCAGAAATTGATGAAAGTGACCCTGAGGAGGCTTCTCCTCTCCTAGACAACAATTTCAACGATTACGACGACGTTTTGCATATCCTTTAGACATGGGATTTGACTTTAATTGTACCAATTTTGGTGTTGCTACAAGGACTTTTAAGGTATGGTTGCTATGGAGTTTTGTTTTGGAACATTCTGTTCTGGAACAGTAAACGTTAAGCTGTTTTTTCTCAAAACGGACCCTCAAACTTGGTCGACTTCAATCGGATGTAACTCGGTCATTTTCTGTCCGATTCCAACAAACCATATATCATTCTGAAGGTCTTTAGATGGAGAATGTGTAAATAACAATAACTCAGTTTTTAAAATTTCCTCATTGTGACTCATTTTGCCAGCACAGGTCACATATACCTATATTGGCTCACCTGCACTGGCTTCCTGTGCACTTAGATGTGACTTTAAGGTTTTACTACTTACGTATAAAATACACACATTCGCGGTCCCCTCCAAGGTTTCTAATTGTATCCCATTGGGTTGAGTTTTTTCTTGCCTTGATGTGGGATCTGAGCCGAGGATGTCGTTGTGGCTTCTGCAGCCCTTTGAGACACTTGTGATTTAGGGCTATATAAATAAACGTTGATTGATTGAGTCATCGTGGTAACATCACAGTACATTAAACACTGTTGAAGCTGAGCGTCCATTGACGCTGGTTGCTTCTCTGCAGTCAAACTGGACAGCCATCGGATACATGCTCGGCTTTGTCCCGCCCGTCGGACGCTGAGCGTCTCTATAAGAGTATCGAAAGTGGGCTTCGCCTTCGCCTGAATCCCTTTTTGACTAACAGCAAAATGAACAAACCAACGATTTTGAAACATAGACCATTGCCAGAGCATTTTGCAAGTTTCATTCTATTGGTCCGAGTTGATATGGAGAATTTTACAATTCAAAAATGTAGCATCTTTATATACTTTATCTGTTATTGGAGACTGCACTAGTGTTTTTTCAGTGGCTGAAAATGAGCTTCTCCTACTTGAAAGACCAGCAGCTGCCACTGCAATTAATGTAAGAGGGGAGTGGATGTTATGTATTTAGTTGTATTCAAGGCATGTTGCATGGTGGAATGCAAAGCAGTACGTGACATGGGTGTGTCCATCAGGGAGTGTAAACATGTCTGTCTGGTGCGAGCGACTGTACCGTGGAATGGTGTGTACCTTTCCTGTCAATAAGGCGGTAAATTGTTATGTGGAGACACACACAGACAGGAGAAACAGAATAAACAGTAAATAGATGAAAGAAAATTAACCTGAAGCCTAAGCCTCACTTGCTTTGTGTCTAACTATTAAAAATGAACAACCATTACCTTAAAAACAAGATACATCGGGGTCACCACAGATGCCGAGTCGGCAGGAAGTCGGCAACTGTTTGCAGCTAGCCCATGAAATAAGCTGCTCCCCTAGTGTTCCACCATGTGCTTCAATTTAGAGCTCCGGTGGTCAGAACCACACTCTGTGACCTGGTTTTCTTAAGCTGATCGTCAGGGGTGTTTACTGTCTTTTAAAATGAAAAAAGAGGAAACCATTACTGATGTAGTCTTTCTCACCTCTACCTGAACCAGGCTTACGGAAGTGGGGGAAAAAAACATGGCAGAATGACTGAATCATCATCATTTTAGCAGTAGACAAACAAACAGATTCACTTGCAGAAGAAAGGGTCTTTTTCTCAATCAGTCTATTATGACTCAAAGTTACATGCAGGGTTAGTTTGACCTTCAAAAAACCTCCCCTGGATGTAAGCCGTGGATCAACTGGAGCTGGAAATTCATGGGTTTTGACATTCTGGAATTTCTCCAGGAACATTAGCATTGGGTCCATGCCATAGTTTGATGTGATTTGTGTCTCTTCTATCCACGGCGTGTCAGGGAAATATGCAAAGTGTGTTTCCATTTCTGCATTTTAAGTTTGGAGATTAAAATATTATCAAGTCTTAGTTTACAGCTTTTGCAAGTATAACAGGTTTTAACACTCAACACCAACTATGGCTAATTTTCTTTGGTTGCATTCGTGTGCTGATTGTGTTTATTACTAGGTCTCATAAATTCACTATCTACACCAGGGGTCACCAACCTTTTTGAAACCAAGAGCTACTTCTTGGGTACTGATTAATGCGAAGGGCTACCAGTTTGATACACACTTAAATAACTTGCCAGAAATAGCCAATTTGCTCAATTTACCTTTAACTCTATGTTATTATTAATAATTAATGATATTTACACTTAATTGAACGGTTTAAAAGAGAAGAAAACACGAAAAAATTGACAATTACATTTTTAAACACAGTTTATCTTCAATTTCGACTCTTTAAAATTCAAAATTCAACCGAAATAAAGAAGAGAAAAACTTTAAAAAATAATTTATGGAACATCATTAGTAATTTTTCCTGATTAAGATTAATTTTAGAATTTTGAAGACATGTTTTAAATAGGTTAAAATCCAATCTACACTTTGTTAGAATTTATAACAAATTGGACCAAGCTATATTTCTAACAAGGACAAATCATTATTTCTTCTAGATTTTCCAGAACAAAAATTTTAAAAGAAATTCAAAAGACTTTGAAATAAGATTTAAATTTGATTCTACAGATTTTCTAGATTTTCCAGAATATTTTTTTTAAATTTTAATCACAATAAGTTTGAAGAAATATTTCACAAATATTCTTCGTCGAAAAAACAGAAGCTAAAATGAAGAATTAAATTAAAATGTATTTATTATTCTTTAAAATAAAAAAATATATTTACTTGAACATTGATTTAAATTGTCAGGAAAGAAGAGGAAGGAATATAAAAAGTAAAAAGGTATATGTGTTTAAAAATCCTAAAATCATTTTTAAGGTTGTATTTTTTCTCTAAAATTGTCTTTTTGAAAGTTATAAGAAGCAAAGTAAAAAAAACAATGAATTTATTTAAACAAGTGAAGACCAAGTCTTTAAAATATTTTCTTGGATTTTCAAATTCTATTTGAGTTTTGTCTCTCTTAGATTTAAAAATGTCGGGCAAAGCGAGACCAGCTTGCTAGTAAATAAATAAAATGTAAAAAATAGAGGCAGCTCACTGGTAAGTGCTGCTATTTGAGCTATTTTTAGAACATGCCAGCGGGCTACTCATCTGGTCCTTACGGGCGACCTGGTGCCCGCGGGCACCGCGTTGGTGACCCCTGATCTACACTTTATCCCAGTCACACCTTAGTTAAAGGTTTTTGGGTTTTTTGAAAGCCAATGAATTTACCATTACACTGTCATTCTATTGTTTGTAAGGGAGCCTTTCTTTCCATGTATATTAAAGGTAAACTGCACTTTTTTGAAATTGTGTCTATCATTCACAATACTTATATAAGTCGCTCTATTCAGCCTATAAAGGGCTCTAAAAACATCCATGTATCAATGTTTTACAAAACCCAAAACCAGTGAAGTTGGCACATTGTGTAAATCTAGGCTGACCATACGTCCTCTTTTCCCCGGACATGTCCTCTTTTGCGGGGGTGTCTGGGGTGTCAGGGCGGGGTTTCTTAAATGCTTCAAATGTCTGGCATTTTGAGTTAGGGTTGCGTGTATTTCAATGTACGTCCAGAGTTAAGAAGGGGTTAAACAAAACAAAGTGTGGTGGCGTGCATGTAACACGGGTGGGAAATAAGACATATTTCCTCTCATGGCATCCCCTCATATTACCTGCGCCCTTTCCACGTTTAATCTCGCGAGTTTAATCTCGCGAGTTTAACACACGCGCTCACGTGACCCGCTGCACCCTATCGCGCTCTATATGATCCACCGTCCCAAGATGGCTAAGCCTGGGGACATCTGAAGCCGGTATGTTTTAAAGTTGTCGTTTGCCTGCATATCGTAAAAAAAAACGTCCAACATTTTACAACTAATTGTAAACTTATAGGTGCCGACCATCAGGGCCGAGTTGCGACGAGAGAGTGTGTCGATGTTAAGATATTAAGCCGAGTTGGTAAGTGAATCTGTTTGCTAATAGTAGCTACTAGCCGTACCCATGTATTGTCTACGGGCGGTTAGCATCGGCTTTTAATCCCGTTTCCTCCAATTTTTCTGATCCCATTGAATTTATATTTATGTCGAGTCTTTATTTTGGGTACTTACATATGGTGACTGAGTGTTGTGGCGTTTTAAGGCCATCTGCACTTTGTATGCTACGGTAAAGACAATGAATGAACACTGTTACACTCGTCATAGTGACGTCAGTTATTGTTAATGTTACACCCGTCATAGTGACATCACTGTTATTTTCTATTGTTTAATATTGTTCATGTTACACCCGTCATAGTGACGTCACTGTTATTTTCTATTGTTTAATATTGTTCATGTTGCACCCGTCATAGTGACAACACTGTGTACTGTCGTGTTTGTTATTGTGTACATACATGTGATTGTTTAATATTGTTAATGTTAGCAGTATTATTGCCAATAATGATAATAAGTGTAACTTATTTATTGAAGGTCGAACGATAGATGACTTAATGTTGATGTTTATGTGCGCACATTGATTGAACTCCGGGTCCTGTGTTTACGTAGGCCAGGTCCCTAAGTCTTGGATGGAGAGCTGTAGATAGGCCTTGAGCCCGAGCCCAAGGATCTCCACCTCTCAACCCCTGAACTCCACCTGCTCTGGTCGGGCCGGTAGGCGGCTTATAGCCGAACCCCTTGCCTCACACCTCATTACTCTGTGGCCCTTTGCACTACCTCATACACACCCTGCTCATAACTGAACTCTCACTACAAACTGCCATATCCACAACCCCAACCCGTGTGGCCGTATGAACTGTGAATGCGCATATGGACTGCGATCAGTCTCATATGACTCCTATGAACTTTAAGAACTTTTGATACTACCTTGTATGAATTACCTGAACTCTTAATCAATGAACTAAACCAACATTGTTTGTTGAGATTCCTTTGTTTTTTTCTTTTGTTTTGAATGGCCATTCCTATCAATGTCTGTCCACTATTTGTTGCACTGTACATATTTAAATAACACCAGTATCATTTAAAGCATTTAATTGTGTCTGTCCTACTCTCTCCGAGTCATAATCTAGACTTCTGATTAGCCTAATATTGAGAACTTCTACTATACTAGCTAAAGTACCTGTTACATGCGCACGCAGAAACATTGGTGAGGGAGGGGCAGAGACAGAGTGAGAGAGCTAGTGAGTGGAGAGACAGACATGAAAACAAGAAATGCCGAAACGTAAATGCAACTTCACGGATGATTTGCGGAAAAAATATTTGTGTTTTGGTCTTGGCCGTGACACATGGGAAGCAGAATGCACTGTGTGCAAAGCAGGAACGTATGTATCTGTGGCAAATAAAGATCTACAAGCCCATATCGACACTACAAAGTACAAATGTGCAGGGCTAGAGCTCGTCTGCTAAATTGACAGAGTACTTTGTGCAACCTGGAAAAGGAGAAGACATTGTAAACGCAGCAGAGGGTGTTTTAGCAATCCACACAGTTACAGAATATAAATGTGACTTATTTTGTTACACTGTCAAGCAGTGTTGGCGTTACCGCACTTTTTGTGCCTTCTTTAGCATTGAAATCAGAAAATATTTTGTTTCTTTTTTTTACCTACCGCCCGGGTTGCTTGTTTTATTGTCTCGATTATTGCTTTCCGCCAGTGTTTTGTTTTGTTTATTTTTGCCAGGTCACATTTCCGTCCCCGTGTATTGCGTTTTTTTTGGTCGTAAATTTTGATTGGCCGACAGTTTTGTCAATGACAAACACTTCCTCAGTTTGCACTGGGACAAGTTTAGCGTGATGTGCTGTCAAAAGAAAGACTTGATGGTAAACAATAAGGTGAGTTTAAAGTCAGCCTTTTTAACTTCATCCTGTGCCAAGTTTCCAGTAAATGTCTTGTTTTAGTCTTTGTGAGTCCATGGAAACTTCACTTTTATCTCCCGCTGGATCCACATTGTTCCAGGATGGAGACAGGCTAGCTGTTAGCTTCAAGCTAACTAGCACCCGATCAGACTCCTCCACCCCAAAAACATACTTTTTAATTTTAGTTTTTACATCCATTCATCCATTTTCTACTTCTTTTTTTATTTATTTTTTTAATGAATGAAGTAACGTTTATGACAACCTTTTTCCAAAACACAATATAGAATGTGAGATATAACAGAATAATGCATCCATTTATCATTTGTTTTCAAAACACTTACAAAAAAGTGGGACCCCAAAATTTTACTGTGGTACCCCATTTTTATTACTTGATGGGGTCCCTGGGACCCCATTTTGAAAATTCCTAGCACCAACACTGCTGTCAACAGAGGAGAAAAATGTTTTATTTAAATAAATATATTATTTATAAAGCAAGTTCGAGTATCATTGGCAAATTTTCACCTAGTCCCCGCCTTGGCACGCATATGTCCTCTTTTTGGGATTTCAGAATATGGTCAGCCTAGTAAATCGTAAATAAAAACAGAATACAATGCTTTGCAAATCATTTTCAACTTAAATTCAATTGAATAGACTGCAAAGACAAGATACTTAACGCTCAAACTGGAAAACTTTGTTATTTTTAGCAAATATTAGCTCATTTGGAATTTGATGCCTGCAACATGTTTCAAAAAAGCTGGCAAAAGTGGCAAAAAATAGTGTGATAGTTGAGGAATGCTCATCAAACACTTATTTGGAACAGGTGAACAGGCTAATTGGAAACCGGTGGGTGCCATGATTGGGTATAAAAGCAGATTCCATGAAATGCTCAGTCATTCACAAACAAGGATGGGGCGAGGGTCACCACTGTGAGAACAAATGCGTGAGCAAATTGTCGAACAGTTTAAGAGCATTTGTCAACCAGCTATTGCAAGGAATTTAGGGAATCTACGGTCTGTAACATCATCAAAAGGTTCAGAGAATCTGGAAAAATCACTGCACATAAGCGATGATATTACGGACCTTCAATCCCTCAGGCGGTACTACATCAAAAACCGACAACAGTGTGTAAAGGATATCACCACATGGGCTCAGGAACACTTCAGAAAACCACTGTCAGCAACTACAGTTTGTCGCTACATCTTTAAGTGCAAGTTAAAACTGTGCTGTGCAAAGCGTAAGCCATTTATCAACAACACCCAGAAACGCCGCCGGCTTCGCTCGGTCCGAGCTCCTCTAAGATGGACTGATGCAAAGTGGAAAAGTGTTCTGGGGTCGGACGGGTCCACATTTCAAATTGTTTTTGGAAACTGTGGACGTCGTGTCCTCTGGAGCAAAGAAGGGAAGAACCACCCGGATTGTTATAGGCGCAAAGTTCAAAAGCCAGCATCTGTGATGGTATGGGGGTGTATTAGTGCCCAAGGCATGGGTAACTTACACATCTGTGAAGGCAGCATTAATGCTGAAAGGTAAATACAGGTTGTAGAGCAATTATCATGGACGCCCTTGCTTATTACAGTAAGACAATGCCAAGCCATGTGTTACATCATCGTGTCTTCATAGTAAAAGAGTGCGGGTACTAGACTGGCCTGCCTGAAGTCCAGACCTGCCTCCCGTTGAAAATGTGTGGCGCAATATGAAGCGTAAAATACCACAACGGAGACCCCGGACTGTTGAACAACTTAAGCTGTACATTAAGCACGAATGGAAAGAATTCCACCTGAAAGGCTAAAAAAATTGGTTTCCTCAGTTCCCAAACGTTTACTGAGTGTTGTTAAAAGGAAAGGCCATGTAATACAGGGGTAAAAATGCCCCTGTGCCAACTTTTTTGCAATGCTGTCATTAAATTCTAAGTGAATGATTATTTGCATAAAAAAATTACGTTTCTCTGTTCAAACATTAAATATGTTGTCTTTGCAGTCTATTCAATTGAATATAAGTTGAAAAGGATTTGCAAATCATTGTATTCTGTTTTTATTTACGATTTACACAACGTGCCAATTTCACTGGTTTTGTATAAACACAGTGTAAGTATACAATATATGTAATGTAGTAACAGGCACACTCTTAATGACATGTCATATTTACGTATTTTGGTCATTTTAAGCATTAGGAGGTGTATTGATTTCATAGACACATCACAACGTTCGCTTTTCTCTTAAAAAACAACACTAATGATGCCGACTTCATTCAACGAAGATGACTTTGGGGTAAGTGATGATCCAGAACCTTATATTTTTAAGCCTGAAAATACAGAGAATGAGCAACAAGCTTTAGAAGCTACGTGCGAAACAGACTAAGCTTTAGTGAAACATTTAGGATAATGTAGCAGCATTGCTAAGTGCTAAACAACGTACACAAACATAATAAACCAATCACTTACTGTACAATCTCTGATCTCACTGGGATGCTGGCTAATGGGATGTTCATATCTTCCTGTTTAGATTAATAATTATTTAATTATTCATATTCAATTAATCATAATCACCACAAAGGGTCAAAAAGCTGCCGCAAACGATCGTCTTTCTCAAAATCTCTGGTTCTAAGTTTGATGTCAAAGTGGTGCGGTGAATTATACCATGTACAATTTCCTGACATGATTGTTTACTAGCATGCATTTGCATTTGGTCACATAATGCTTTTTCCCCCAGGACATTGGAGAACTTAAAGGAAAGCAGCAGTTGGATTTTAGGAGGAAGTGTTAACACAATAACGACATCTGGTAAGAGCCCCCCACCGGTAGGAGTAGAGATCAGGGGTTGGTGGTCACTCGACTCCATTGAGCAAAGTGACATACCTCAGGTGTTGTCTGCATTTGTGCAAACAAACAGGGTGTTGTCCAATCCGGCCGGCCCCAAGGCAACAACAAAGAGTAACTGTCTTTGTATAACAGGTATTTAAGGACAGTTGTCCAAGAAGACAAGAGAAGAGTAATCAAGCCCACACTCTTTCTCCTGGAAGCTGCAGTTCCAGTCTGAGGCTTGCTGAAACAAATAAAGCTTTTTGTGCGACGATTCTCTGTTGGCGTCTTCTTGCCTCATCACCCATCACACGACCAACAAATATACAATACAACAATGGCAACATCCTTCTACTATCGAGGTGAGAGACAATAATCTATAATTAACTTTCACCAACTCCGAGGCGATGCAGTAGTTGACTGGCTGCATATGTCAATATAGCAGCATAACCAAGTTAGCTCTCTGTGATCACAGCACCACTAAACATAGTTTTGTCTGCGTTAGCGCCTATAATAACAACATTGCTAATACTTGGTTAATATTCAAGTCATGAAATGTTTAAATGTAGTAATGTTGGCGGTTTTTAGATGTTTTTTTTCGAGGGCTTTATGGGCGCAATAGAGTACTCTCATTAGCTGCATTGTTAGCCACCTCATACTTGCCGTATTTTACGAGTTAGAATGCATGAAAAAAATGAAAAAAAATGAAATAAACGTGTACTTGTCTTACAAGGATTGGAAATGACAGGCAAAATCCCCCAGTTCCCCTTCAACATCTTTGTTTTGCTACACTCCTAAAGTCATTAACTGCCCACAACATAATACAGTAACATCATTATAATGTACATGACATGGTCAGTTGGAAAACTGCAACTCGACCGTCCTCCAGTTGAGGTCAGGATTTCAAAGGACAGTCTTGAAGCTGTGAATTCTAAGCCTCTCCACTCAGAGCCAAGAGACCATTATTAACCTAGACACTCTGCTTTGTTTCACAAATTTGTGGCCTTTCAGTGATTGTGTTTGATTGCACCTCACTGTCTCTCTGAGTGTCGAATAGACAACCTGCTTTGTCTTGCATTTAGTGGGAAAGCACATTTTTATCAATAAACTGAACAGTTTTTTTAGTTTTTTTTTACTAGCGTTTATTAATTTTCAAACACATACAACTGGCATAGGTAGTCCAACATACAGGTAGCCCAACAATTAAAAAACTAAAAAATTATAATAAATAAAGTAAGATGTCAACATAAAAGCAAACCATACTTGCCAACCTTGAGACCTCCGATTCCGGGGGGTGGGGTGGGGCGTGGTCGGGGGTGGGGCGGGGACGTGGCGGGGTGTGGTTAAGAGGGGAGGAGTATATGTACAGCTAGAATTCACCAACTCGAGTATTTCATATATATTTCATATATATATATATATATATATTTTTTTTTTTATATATATATATATGTATGAAATACTTGACTTTCAGTGAATTCTAGCTATATATATATATATATTTATTTTATTATACATATAAATAAAATAAATACTTGAATTTCAGTGTTCCGGAGGCTATCCAGGAGATGGCAGTATTGTCCTGTTTAAGAGTGTCACAACATTGCTGTTTACGGCAGACGAACTGCTTTACGGTAGACGAAAACGTGACTGCTGTTGTTGTGTGTTGTTAACGCGCTGGGAGGACGTTAATGAAACTGCCTAACAATAAACCCACATAAGAAACCAAGAACTCGCCCTCGATCATTCTACAGTTATAACGTGATTGGACAGGCACGCTGTTTATATCGTGGGAAAGCGGTCGTGAAAACAGACTGTCGCCGCTGTCCCCACTCAGGTCCGCATGGAGCTGGAGGGGGCGTGGCCTCCAGCTCCGGCTGAATTCCGGGAGTTTATCGGGAGAAAATTTCTTCCGGGAGGTTATCGGGAGAGGCGCTGAATTCCGGGAGTCTCCCGGAAAAACCGGGAGGGTTGGCAAGTATGAAAGCAAACACAGCTGTATTCCTGAATGGCCTTTATACAGATATTGCAAACCTACAAGCCCACAAAAGGCTCATCAACCACCCACACCTCAATTGTGATTCAATCAGGGTTCATTTGGAGATCAGTTTCTCCTACATATCTCAGAGAGGCACCCCTCAGTTCTTGTAACTTTGCAGAACAACTATTCATGGTATGGAACTCTCTGTCCGACTATCCGAAGACAGACTCGTATCATACCCAAATACCCCTCCCAAAGTGACTTAATTGGACTCAAAGACTCAGGGCGCAAAATAAGAATTTGGTTGTAGAGCCTTTTAAAGTCGGAAGTGGTGTCAAAAGCTCATCTAAAACTTTGTCAGTCCGTGAGTGCGGAAATCTAGGGAATCTGCGGATCTGTAGGTACCTAAAGAAATGCTGCTCAGGGAGTGAAAATGTATTAAACAATTGCTGAAAAAGAGGCAAAAGTGTGGTCAATGTATACATCTTTAAAGTTGTTGAACCCCCAGACTCACCTTAAAAAGGCACTATCTATAAGAGAGGGAGGGAAAACATGATTAGCAGTGATGGGTGCAAGACTAGAAATAGTCTGTAAACCTAAATAGCGCTTAAACTGAATCCAAATCCTGAATGAGGCTCTTACGTTTGGATTTTTGTGAAAGAAAAAGTAGATGAGTGAATGGGAGAGTGAGCCAGAGCTCTCAGAGAAACCGGTTTAGTTGAGTTTGCCAACTGAACAGTTTGTTTAAACACTTCACTCTATAGTCAAACTATTTCAAGGCAGAATGTCTTCAATAAAGTATATAGCAAGACTACCGCATTTTCTGGACCATAGGGCGCACCGGATTATAAGGCGCACTGCCGACGAATGGTCTATTTTTTAAATATTTTTTCATATATTAGGCGCACCACATTAAATGAGTCATATTTATTTTATTTTTTTTTCTAAATGTGAAACACTTCCTTGTGGTCTACATAACATGTAATGGTGGTTGTTTGGTCAAAATGTTGCATAGATGATGTTTTACAGATCATCTTCAAGCCGCTTTCTGACAGTCGATTCCCGATGCGCCGTTTTGTGGGCGGTCTTATTTATCCCCTAGAGGGGGGGTTACCCACATATGCGGTCCTCTCCAAGGTTTCTCATAGTCATTCACATCGACGTCCCACTGGGGTGAGTTTTTCCTTGCCCTTTTGTGGGCTCTGTACCGAGGATTTTGTTGTGGCTTGTGCAGCCCTTTGAGACACTTGTGATTTAGGGCTATATAAATAAACATTGATTGATTTACGTGGCTCACCTTCGAAAACGTCTTCTCCCCGTCATCTTTGTTGTAGCGTGCAAGGACGGGTGTGGAAGAAGTGTCAAAAGATAGAGCTAACTGTTTTAATGACATTCAGACTTTACTTAAATCAATAACAGAGCAGCATCTCCTCATCCGGAAACAACAACACAGGAAATGTGTCCCGTGAAAAAAACGTTCGACCGGAACTCAAATAACTAAAGTTCCTTGGGTGAATAAAAAAACTCACTACACCGGTATGTTTTAGTGCTTTCATGGCAAGTTTACTGACAGATATAAGTAGGAACTTTACACTACTTTATATTAGAAATGGCAACAGCGGAGGATGAATGTCTCATAACAAGAAGATAGAGGAAAAAAAAGAAGCTCATCGACTCTCGGACGTGTGCAAATTTTCAGGACTAATGCAGTTCCCAAATACAGATCAGCAGGTACCAGAAGGTAAGAAAAGTTTATTTTGCATAATATTGCGAAACAAAACGGCAGATAATATGTCTTACCTTATACACACACCATAATAATACTTGTATGTTTAATGTGCCGACAATCCATCAAGCGGTGTGGCTTCATAACTTACCAAAGTCGTACTAAAACATTTTTATATATTTTTGAGCGCCGTGTGTAACGTTCTATATTTTCAATGGAACATTTAAAATGTTGGTGTTGTTTATCCATCCATCCATCCATTTCCTACCGCTTATTCCCTTCGGGGTCGCGGGGGGCGCTGGAGCCTATCTCAGCTACGATCGTTGTTTAATTGAGACATATTGCAATCATAGTGCTGTCTACACTTATCGCTTATGTTTGACTGTCATCTACTGGTCACTCTTATCATTACACCGTATATCAAATAAAACACCTTAGCTTCGAGGGGAGTAAGCTCAACCAAACTTATTCCTTACATTAGGCGCACCGGGTTATAAGGCACACAGTCGAGTTTTGAGAAAAAAAAAAGATTTTAAGTGTGCCTTATAGTCCGGAAAATATGGTAATCAACTGTCTAAAGTGGCCCCCACAACAATTGAGTTGAATACCTTTGTAGATACCAGACTTCTGCAATGTTACAAATTCAATTGAGAACATCTCCTTAATTCTAATTTCGTTCCACAAATGTGAATTGTGGTCGGAAACAGGAAGTAGAATCGTAATTCCAATTTGAATCAAATGGAATTGCTGGGGTTGCACGTAGGGATGATGTTCGAAATCGGTTCCCCCGGTTGTTCGATAAGAAAAGAACCGATTCCATGGACTCGAATCCCTTTTTGAGAACCGGTTCCCGTTATCGAGGCCACTATAGTAAAGAAAAAGAGTTGGAATCCCTGGGAACAAATCCCTTCCCACGTACAGGAAATGCCCTGTGGGACTGCAATGTTATGCCCATTTGATTGTAGACTCTTACTGACACCTTGTGGGGATATGAAAATACTACGCGTCATTAGTTTGGGCACTTCCGGGTTGGCGAGACGATTGAGATGTAGACACGTTTTGTTAGCTCTTACAAGCCTTGGAAAAGATAAGTCTGTAAGTAAACTGTTTAACTTGTTTAAGTAACTCAATATTAAGGTGGAAAGTGGTTAAGTTTGATACTAAGATGTTTATTGAAAAAATATTTCTGTGCCCTGTTTTAATGGATGTTTTGAGGACTTAAAACGTATATTTCCACCATCGAAATAGTTTCAACACTCAGAAGTATTTGTTTGATGATAGTACTGTATATTTGTGTGAAACTAATATTTATATATTGTGTATTACATTTCAGTATGTTAATTGAATCACATAGCTTATACACTTGTCATTGTGTGTATTTCAGTTTAAAAAAATAAAAAATAACAGTCCAGTGCAAGACAAAAGTAAAGATAGGAAAAGAAAAAGCAAGATCAACAACAATAAAGAGCTTAAATGGATTAATCTGCTTTGGATTGTTTGTTAGCTGTCTGCCAACCTGTATAACCTCAACACGTATAGTGAGGGCAGAACAGGCAATATGCAATTATTGCCAGGCTTCGCTCTCATGTAAGGGGGGAAGAATTGTTGACTGATGACTGTGGTGTTCTTAGTGTCATAGTGAGTGTAGTTAGTATGTTCCAATAGCAGCAGAAGTGCACTTTTTGGAGAGCTGTATTATTTTCAGTTTTGTGCCCAAGGGACTGATTTTATTTAACACTATATTATTATTTATACACCTATAGTGATCACAGAGACAGGTTGTTTTTGTGTTACTGTATATATTTGTTTTTCTGAAAAATCCCACTTAATATACTTTGGGTACCAACAGTCAATATATATATTTTTTTAGGGGGGTAACAGTCAATATTTATTTATTTATTTTATTTTATTTTTTTCTTTTAAAATAAAAGTGAGCTTTTGTTAAACCAAATATTGTGTTTTTTTCCATATACAACAACCTATCTGGGTCCGATAAGAGAATCGATAAGGAATCGGTTCGATAAGAGGATTCGATAATGGGCTGGAACTCGATAATTTCTTATCAAACATCATCCCTAGTTGCACGTGACGTCACTTCCAGAGGCCACGTGCCTGGAACAAAAATTCAATTGTAAGCAGAGTGAAAACGTTGCATGCATGCACTGTTACCAAATGGGGTTTTGGTCAAAGTTATTTTAGAGTTCCTAAAATAGTCCGTCATAATGGAGAAAAAGTCGAGGTAAAAAGCAGAGAAAGGTTGCTGCTGTGTTAAGCCTGTCACTCTTGTCGAGTGGAGATGAGTCAGCCACAAAATCGAGTTTGCAGTGACCACTTTGTCAATGTCCGTATGAGCTGAAAATAAATTGTAAAAGCCAGTTTATGATTTATTTACTTTTCTTGTTCTCTATATATACGTATGCCGGTTTTTTTTGGACACTTTTGTGTTGTAATTGTAGTGTGTACACTGCAATGTTTAGCATCAAGAAAACATTTTCTGAATAGTATTACTAAATAAGATTAATACATTTTAAGTAGGCTACATATTCCATCGACACAGCACACTGTATCTTGATATCAAAAAAAAATGTTGGACAATCTAACAAAAAAAATATTTTACACCTTGGTACTTGGTTTTGTCATCTTAAGTGCTAACATGTTAACATGCCAACTGTTAGTATTTTAGCCATTTTTGTAGATACACAACTAAAAGTCAAGGATATTGTTACTATCTTGCTGTGGTACTACCTATTAACATGCTTGGTGTTTTAGCACTTTACTTTCAAATTATGGAAAATACTTTACTTTATCCAAATATTAAAAATTGTGGGATTTGGTGATTAACTTAGTGTTTGTAAAGTATTTGGACCAAAACCTTTGTTAAAACGTCACACATTATTTCAATCAATCAATCAATGACATAGCCCTAAATCACAAGTGTCTCAAAGGGCTGCACAAGCCACAACGACATTCCACTCAGATCCCACATCAGGGCAAGAAAAAACCCAATCCAATGGGATACGATGAGAAACCTCGGAGGGGACCGCAGATGCGGGGACCGGTGCAATGGATGTCGAGTGGATCTAGTTAATAGTGTGAGAGTCCAGTCCACAGTGGGGCCAGCAGGGGATCATCTTGAGAGAGACGTCCCCAACTGATGCACAGATGAGTGGTCCACCCTGGGTCCCGGCTTCGAACAGCTAGCGCCTCATCTGTGGGCCCCAAGGTCAAATAGGTTAAGAACCCCTAATCTAGCATATTGGAAATGTTACCATTTATTTTGGTTTTGGTCTGTGAGGGCGCCGGATGCAATACGATTAGCCATTTTTAAAAGTCTGCTGTGAACATAACAAAAAATAAATGAGAAGGACAAAAATTAAAATTGAAAAAAAACCAACAATTTTTCTTTGCTTATAGTTAAAAAGAAGCCAAATACACGTTTTCTAACGGAGATAAAGCTATCGTGACTTTGTGAAAAGGGTCATACGAGTACATGCATGGTCCCATTCCTGCAGTAATGACCCAGCACAGCTAATAGACAGAGCGTATAGGCACACAAACACTTCCGTGTTTGCCTTGCAAGCTGAGCAAGCAAGATAATAAATATCTCACAGTTTGTCATTTAAACAGGTACGGCGTATGCATACATTGCCGGTCTTCCACTCTGACGTCTGTGGGTAGTATCAGCATGATGGAATGAGATAGGGATCCGGTTTCTGGTCATTTCTCTTGAATAAATCAACACATTTGTGCACGGCCGTGTCTGGAATACAGATGTTTCTTGTAAATGTATGTAGAGATTAAAGTGACATTTATTTCACATCTTATTTCAAGATCTCTCCGTCTTAAATTGTGGCTTCTCCTATGGCACTAATGGTAGCCATGACTACCACCAGCTAAAGGCTTGCCGCATCAAAAAAATCCAATCTAATCACAAATAATTAATAGTAATAGGTTACCAATTTTTGGAGAACCCTATACAAACCCCGTTTCCATATGAGTTGGGAAATTGTGTTAGGTGTAAATATAAACGGAATACAATGATTTGCAAATCATTTTCAACCCATATTCAGTTGAATATGCTATAAAGACAACATATTTCATGTTCAAACTGATAAACATTTTTTTTTTTTGCAAATAATCATTAACTTTAGAATTTGATGCCAGCAACATGTGACAAAGAAGTTGGGAAAGGTGGCAATAAATACTGATAAAGTTGAGGAATGCTCATCAAACACTTATTTGGAACATCACACAGGTGAACAGGCAAATTGGGAACAGGTGGGTGCCATGATTGGGTACAAAAGTAGATTCCATGAAATGCTCAGTCATTCACAAACAAGGATGGGGCGAGGGTCACCACTTTTGTCAACAAATGCGTGAGCCACTTGTTGAACAGTTTAAGAAAAACCTTTCTCAACGAGCTATTGCAAGGAATTTAGGGATTTCACCATCTACGGTCCGTAATATCATCAAAGGGTTCAGAGAATCTGGAGAAGTCACTGCACGTAAGCAGCTAAGCCCGTGACCTTCGATCCCTCAGGCTGTACTGCATCAACAAGCGACATCAGTTTGTAAAGGATATCACCACATGGGCTCAGGAACACTTCAGAAACCCACTGTCAGTAACTACAGTTGGTCGCTACATCTGTAAGTGCAAGTTAAAACTCTTCTATGCAAGGCGAAAACCGTTTATCAACAACACCCAGAAACGCCGTCGGCTTCGCTGGGCCTGAGCTCATCTAAGATGGACTGATACAAAGTGGAAAAGTGTTCTGTGGTCTGACGAGTCCACATTTCAAATTGTTTTTGGAAACTGTGGACGTCGTGTCCTCCGGACCAAAGAGGAAAAGAACCATCCGGATTGTTGTAGGCGCAAAGTTGAAAAGCCAGCATCTGTGATGGTATGGGGGTGTATTAGTGCCCAAGGCATGGGTAACTTACACATCTGTGAAGGCACCATTAATGCTGAAAGGTACATACAGGTTTTGGAGCAACATATGTTGCCATCCAAGCAACGTTACCATGGACGCCCCTGCTTATTTCAGCAAGACAATGCCAAGCCACGTGTTACATCAACGTGGCTTCATAGTAAAAGAGTGCGGGTACTAGACTGGCCTGCCTATAGTCCAGACCTGTCTCCCATTGAAAATGTGTGGCGCATTATGAAGCCTAAAATACCACAACGGAGACCCCCGGACTGTTGAACAACTTAAGCTGTACATCAAGCAAGAATGGGAAAGAATTCCACCTGAGAAGCTTAAAAAATGTGTCTCCTCATTTCCCAAACGTTTATTGAGTGTTGTTAAAAGGAAAGGCCATATAACACAGTGGTGAACATGCCCTTTCCCAAATACTTTGGCACGTGTTGCAGCCATGAAATTCTAAGTTAATTATTATTTTCAAAAAAAAAATCAAGTTTATGAGTTTGAACATCAAATATCTTGTCTTTGTAGTGCATTCAATTGAATATGGGTTGAAAATGATTTGCAAATCATTGTATTCCGTTTATATTTACATCTAACATAATTTCCCAACTCATATGGAAACGGGGTTTGTACAATCTGTATAGGTAATATTAATAATATTAGCAAGTATGAGATCGCCATTGATGATTAATGCATTTTAATGCCAATCGCATTAAAATGGCTGACACTGTATTTATATGTTGTCACCCGGCTGACAAGTGTCTATTATTATGTGTCTCCATACACAGTTAAGCTAATAATAGTCGCCTCTGTTACGGAAAATAAACTACATTTCTTAGTATCTTAAGTATCAGTGGCATTTACCATTATCACTGGAGGATGAGACGAAACATGTTACACAGTGGGAGCAAGCCAGGAGCTGTCATGCGAATAGCTAAGCTAGCTTGAAACAACACCAAGAAATAAGCGCTTAGTTACAGCAGGGGTGTCCAAACTTGTTTTCACTGAGGGCTACATAATGAAAAGTCCAAGTATGCGGGGGTCATTTTCATATGTATATATATATTTTTTTAAGAATGCTGAAAACATAGGGACAAAAAACCTAGTCAGCTTTGTGTTACGGGTGACAAAGTGTACTATTATTAGCTCTTTCAGAGGGGTTCAAAGTGCGGCTAGGGGGCCATGTGCGGAATAAAGCTTGAGTTTTGTTGGCCCTCAACACATTGTCGGAAAAAGCAACAGAATAAATGTAGGAAAAACAGCAAAATGATGTAATGTAATGACAAAAATATGAAATGTTGTTACTAATAACTAATAATAAAAAAAATTGTGTCACTTATAACACAAAGCTGGCACTAGGTTTTAAAATATAACGGATGTTTGTAGATATCTTTTTTTATAGGTGCCATATGTAATAATTTATGACCAAAGGTATAGATGTGTGTGTCCATGTTTAAGGAAACGGCAGGCTGTCCTCTTCTAATGGATTTATAACAATCTATGCAAGCTGGGTTACGTTTGCTGTGGTCTGGAACAACATGGCAGACAACTATCAGAAATGCAGCCAATAATACATACAGATAATATGTCATGAGAAATGCAGATATAAATTAAATACACAGAGGACATAGGACATTAAATAATGCAATACATACATACCACTAGCCCAAATAGCATGTTAGCATCGATTAGCTTGCAGCCATGCACTGACCAAATATGCACTACACACAAGTCAATAATATCAACAAGGTTCACCTTTGTGCATTCACACACAGCATAAAACGTTTGGTGGACAAAATGTGACAAAGGCATAAAACACGTCTTTCTGTGGCAGCGTCGGAGAAAGCTGTACATGTAAACAAATTTCGGTGAGTTCAAGGACCGCCAAAATTAGTAGGACAAAACGGCGCTCGCCAAATACTCTCATGAGAGAATCATGTTTAATATCAACAGTGGGATTTCTAACAATTAGGGCGGTTTGTGTCACGTTGTCCTCCTACAGAAACCATATTAAAACAAAAATATATTTACCCCCCATCTTTTTCTATTTTCATACATTTTTGAAAAAACTCCAGGGAGCCACTAGGGCGGCGCCAAAGAGCCGCAGGTTGCAGACCCCCGGGCTCCACCCTCTATCACCATAAAGCTGAGTTTCTTTGAAGCAGCGGACAAACGCGGTTCATATTTAACAGATGGTGAACCGCAGCGTCGAAGGGAGTCACCATATGGCGTAGCTCAAAACCGCCCCTAAAGTGGAAAGAATGATTCAGCTAATAAAAGCTCCCCAATTAATTCAGCCACTCTAATTAGATGGGAATTTATTCCACATAAATATTTCACTATGTCAGCAGAAAGAAGGTCGTCGGCTTGGGAGAACGGCGAGAATTTGGCAAAAAAAAACAATTTATAGCGTCTGCCACGACTTCAACTCACAAGGTTCTCTGTGTGTGTCATTTTAAGTTAGTGAAAGTTGACAATGTGTTTCTTTATACGCTCCCTTGCAAAGCTGCAACAATGAATGCCAATATGAAATAATGCACAGATAATAAATACAAGTGGCAGATATCCTACACCAGGGGTGTCCAAAGTGCGGCTCGGGGGCCATTTGCGGCCCGCAGCTAATTGTTTACCGGCCCGCCACACATTCTGCAAAAATTGCAAAATTGATAATATTGCAAAAATTTAAAAAAACATTTTAAAAAAGTGGAATGAGGTGAAATCTAACAAGAAAAAGTTGCAATGTTGACACAAAGCTGTCATGCAGGGTGTTTATTTTTCTTTTTTTTGCCATTGGTAAAAAAATAAAAAAGACTAAAAATCTATGTTATAATGAATTATTACTTAAAAAATATCACTTTAAAATGTTTTATGTGGAAAAAATATTGCATATATTGTGTGGTTGCCATAAAAAAAACATCATAGTTTTATTTGACAAAAGAGCATAATACAAACAAAATAATAGTTCAAACTTAAAATCGACAGATATATCTGAAGTTGATCTTGTAATTTAAGTGTTAAAAGTAAAAAAAAACTTATAAAAAGGTATCACTTTATGAGTGGGGGACATTTTGGATCCCAAATATATTTAGTAGGATTTTATTTAACATTTCACTGTGATTACTCAAAAATATGAAATAATTAAAATCAATGGTGTCCTGCATTATTGATCTTTTAGGGTTCTAATTACTAAATACTGCATATTTCAGTTTTACTATAAAAAACAAAGTTGTCTTTGACAGAAAAGGCATACAACTTTTTTTTTTTTTTTTACTTTATATCAACTTGAAGTTGATATAGAGATTTACTGTAAGCGTTAAATAAAAAATAATAATAATTTGACTAATTTTTTACATTTTAATGACTGAGACCCTTTATGGTCCCCGGGAGCCCTAAAGGTTAAAAAAAAAAAATCCATATATTTTGTTAAGGTTTGAAAATGAAAAATATCAAAATGGCCCCCGCATGCTTAAATTTTTCCGTGTACGGCCCTCAGTGGAAAAGGTCCTACACCACACTTTTTTTTTTTTAGAAAATGGTGAGTGGTTAAGTTTAGAGCCAACATATTTTACATATGTCATATTTACTGAATGTATCCATGGGGAAAACTGTGGGGAGACTGAATTTATCAACGTCCTTACACCGCCCGCCATGTCCACCGTCTATTTTTGTTCGGTAATATCCTTTTATTTTCTCAAAAAAACGACAGTACGCCTTATAACCCGGTGCGCCTAATGTACGGCATAATTCTGGTTGTGCTTATCTACCTCAAAGATATCTTATTTGGTGCATGGTGCAATGACAATTGTTAGAAGTAGATGGCTGTCACACATAAGAGATACGTGTAGACTGCAATATGTTAAAGTTAAAGTACCAAGGTATTCTTTGTTGTAAGATAATGTATATTGCTTTCGTCATTTTTTGTTTTCTTTCATGCTAATAAGGATACAATGTAATGCAGAGGTGTGTTTTCTAATAATTTTATAGACAAATTATACTGTGGTTAGAGTGTTCAGACTCATACCAAAGACTATAAAAAATGGGACCCATTACCTCCCTGCTTGACACTCAGCATCAAAGGATGAAATTGGGGGTTAAATCACCAAAATGATTCCCGGGCGCGGCCACCGCTGCTGCTCACTGCTCCCCTCACCTGCCAGGGGGTGATGGGTCAAATGCAGAGGATAATTTTAACCACACTTTCTGTGTGTGTGTGTGTGTGACAATCATTGGTACTTGTATAGTCACAGCGGAGAGTGTTTTTAATATATAATTATATTAAATAATTGAGAAGCATTGGACTAAAGTCACTAAACCAACCCAATCTATAACTATAAGAGCATGACTGAATCCATCTCAAGGGTTCAAGTTTTGCAGAGCAAATTCTTAATACTCACACTTTTTTTTTTTTTTTTCAGCAAACGTCTAAGAGAAAAAGCTCGACATGAACTTCCGCGGACCCTTTTTCTACAGCCCACAGATGAGAAGTCAAAGACAGAAAAGAGTGGAAGTAAGGGAACTGAAGAGAGGCAGCACAGATTATTAGATAGAAACAAAGGGAAATATCGGAGGACACGGAGAGAGACAGTGGGATTTTCTCCACCGTTCTGCAAGAAATCCTGATATTGATTAAGCATAAAGTACTCATCCGGCTCTGTAAAGCACGTTCAAGGTTGATTTGAGAGAAATTTTAAACAAAAGAGACAATTAACCAAGCTCTGGTGCAGCGGTGAACGGGAGTGGAAACACAGGGCAGAACACACCACTTAGGCTTCATTAGCCGTGTTGTACTCGGTGAGTCACTCAGTGCTGCCAACCTTTTTAGTGCACTCGAACGCATCATGTGCCGTGCTCACCTTATCTATATATATACACACAACCATTTACACTCCTGTTCACACCTATGGACACATTATAGTCTCTACGTAATCTCACATGCATGTTTTTGATATGCATGCTGGTTCTAGCTGTTGGGCTGTTTCTGGTTTTATATTTTATTTGTTTTTATTATCTTTTATTATTATTATTATTATTATTACTATTTTTTTTTACACTGTGGCACTTTGAGGTTGTTTGCTCAACGTAAAGTGCTTTTTACAAATAAAATCTATTATTATTATTATTATTATTTTGGACCTCAATAACTTTAAACTAGTCTTAACTTTAAAGAAATACACTCTATACATTGCTAATGTGGTAAATGACTATTCTAGCTGCAAATGTCTGGTTTTTGGTGCAATATCTACATAGGTGTATAGAGGCCCATTTCCAGCAACTATCACTCCAGTGTTCTAATGGTACAATGTGTTTGCTCATTGGCTCAGAAGGCTAATTAATGATTAGAAAACCCTTGTGCAATCATGTTCACACATCTGAAAACAGTTTAGCTCGTTACAGAAGCTACAAAACTGACCTTCCTTTGAGCAGATTGAGTTTCTGGAGCATCACATTTGTGGGGTCAATTAAACACTCAAAATGGCCAGAAAAAGAGAACTTTCATCTGAAACTCGACAGTCTATTCTTGTTCTTAGAAATGAAGGCTATTCCACAAAATTGTTTGAGTGACCCCAAACTTTTGAACGGTAGTGTATATATATACATACATACATATATACATATATATACAGTATATAGATATATATATATATATATATGCATATATATATATATATATATATATATATATATATATATATATATATATATATACAAACATATATATATATATATATATATATATATATATATATATATATATATATATATATATATATATATATATATATATATACATATATATATATATATATATATATATATATATATATATATATATATATATATATATATATATATATATATATATATATATATATATATATATACATATATCCTTGTATACATAGAGTGGCCGTGCCAGCAATCGGAAGGTTGCTGGTTACTGGGGTTCAATCCCCACCTTCTACCATCCTAGTCACGTCCGTTGTGTCCTTGGGCAAGACACTTCACCCTTGCACCTGATGGGTGCTGGTTAGCGCGTTGCATGGCAGCTCCCGCCATCAGTGTGTGAATGTGTGTGTGAATGTGGAAATACTGTCAAAGCGCTTTGAGTACCTTGAAGGTAGAAAAGCGCTATACAAGTATAACCCATTTATCATTTATATATATATATATATATATATATATATATATATATATATATATATATATATATATATATATATATATATATATATATATATATATATATGGGCATCACTAGTTTTGATGAGATAGGAGAGACAAATTCAATTGGCGAAAATTACGCTGATTGACAATATGTGCGGGAAAGTTGAGAAAAGCTGCAAAGTTCACGGGGATTGGTATAATATGCAAGAATTGGCACAAAATCCTGGAGGGACTGTAGATTGGTAACATACCTGTCTGTGGTGTTTGTCTCTTGCTCTGACCAGCCGTACACAAATAGGAAAATATGAGGAAACAGTGGCTCGAAAGTAGAGATGTCGATAAATGCTTTAAAATGTAATATCAGAAATTATCGGTATCGGTTTCAACCTCTCGATTTTCCCGGGAGACTCACAAATTTCAGTGCCCCTCCCGAAAATCTCCCGGGGCAACCATTTTCCCGATTTCCACCTGGACAATATTATTGGGGGCGTGCCTTAAAGGCACTGCTTTTAGCGTCCTCTCCAACCTGTCGCCACGTCCGCTTTTCCTCCATACAAACAGCATGCCGGCCCAGTGCGGCTTTAACACACATAAGTGAATGCAAGGCAATTGATCAACAGCCATACAGGTCACACTGAGGGTGCCCGTATAAACAACTTTAACACTGTTACAAATATGCGGCACACTGTGAACCCACACCAAACAAGAATGACAAACACATTTCGGGAGAACATCCGCACCGTAACACAACATAAACACAACAGAACAAATACCCAGAACCCCTTGCAGCACTAACTCTTCCGGGACGCTACAATATACCCCCCCCCTCCCCCTCCCCCACACCTCAACCCCCCATCTCCAGAATTCGGAGGTCTCAAGTATGCCTTCATTGTTTTTGTAGCTGTTGTTTTGAGGCATGTTTAAAAAAAATAAAACAATAATGCACTTTGTGAAAGTCAAAGTATCGTATTTCCCATAGTTGTAGTGGGTATTAGGATTATCTCAGGGAGAGCATGTCCCAAATTCCAAGCTGCTGTTTTGAGGCATGTTAAAAAAAATAATGCACTTTGTGACTTCAATAATAAATATGGCAGTGCCATGTTGGCACTTTTTTCCATAACTTGAGTTGAAGTTGTTCTCTTATTTTGGAAAACCTTGTTTTTGATTGATTGATTGAAACTTGTATTAGTATATTGCACAGTACAGTACATATTCCGTACAATTGACCACTAAATGGTAGCACCCGAATAAGTTTTTCAACTTGTTTAAGTCGGGGTCCACGTTAATCAATTCATGGTAAAATTACGTTGTTTAATGCATCCAGTGGGGCATCACAACAAAATTAGGCATAATAATGTGTTAATTCCACGACTGTATATATCGGTATCGGTTGATATCGGAATCGGTAATTAAGAGTTGGACAATATCGGAATATCGGATATCGTCATAAAAGCCATTATCGGACATCTCTAATCGAAAGTCATTGCTAAGGATAACGACCGCAACATTGTGGCCATGTTTCCACACGGCAAAAATGCTCCTCTTTATTGCGTTTACAGCTGAATAGAGCAGACGTGATCAGTGGGACATTCAAATACCGTATATACGCAACTGCGTCTTATGTTTCCAAGCTAAAAAAGAGAAATGATGAAATCATACTGAATACAGAGATTCCTAATGTCTCTGTGGTATATGTATTTCTGAGGGGTTAGCTCGTTCTTGTTTAATGGTCCTAATTCTTCAGGATCTCCTCATTTCTTGGCTGTTAAAGCCTCGCAAGGTTGGGATATGTTATGCGGCACAATGGCCCAAGGTAATGTCTTTTAAATTAAATGCCTTTTCACTTTGAGGACTTGAGACGGCCTTTTGCCATACTGACATGGAACATATTTCATTTCTCTTTGGATTTTTAACATTGAAGAAACCAGATCGGTTACAGAAAAAAAAAAAATATATATATTAATGTTTTCACTTTTATTTAAGAAGGGGGAAAAAATGAATAAGGTGAACAATGAAAGCGTTCCAAGACAGGTGGCAGAACATTCAGATCTGGTTCATGAATAAAACCAAGACTAAAATAATTTGGTTTAAAGCAGGGTTGTCAAATTTATGGCCGTGAACAGGTTTAATACGGCCCGCGGGATGAGTTTGCTAAGTATAAAAATGAGCCGAAATTTTTGAATGGAAGAAACTGCTGTTCTAAATGTGTCCACTAGATGTCGCAATAGCAATTCTTTGTACCTTTGTAGTTTATACTAAATATGTAAAAAATTAAAATAAACCACATGATGCTCCTCCACATCGAGAGGAGCCAGATGAGGTGGTTCGGGCATCTGGTCCGGATGCCACCCGAACGCCTCCCTAAGGAGGTGTTTCGGGCACGTCCGACCGATAGGAGGCCACGGGGAAGACCCAGGACACGTTGGGAAGACTATCTCTCCCGGCTGGCCTGGGAACGCCTCGGGATCCCCCGGGAGGAGCTGGACGAAGTGGCTGGGGAGAGGGAAGTCTGGGCTTCCCTGCTTAGGCTGCTGCCCCCGCGACCCGACCTCGGATAATCGGAAGAAGATGGATGGATGGATGGATGATGTTAGTGCAGCAGTCGAGGAAAATGAGCAAACTACATAAATAACATCCTGTAATTAGATTTTTATATTATTTTTTTATCTTGATGGATTGAAAATTAACACCAATAAGTTGACTGATGAACATTATCATTATAAGAACATATATAATTAATTCATTCAGGAAAAAGTATAAATAGCGACACATAAAGATAGAATACTATTAACCGCAACATGTAAGTGTAAAAAAACCAACAGCAACATTATGATTTGTACATTTTCAGAATGTGCTTGTTCTATTTTTAAACAAAGAAAACAATCCGAAGTTGTTTTTATTTTTAGGTTATCGTGCCGTGATTTTACCAGTCCGGCCCACTTGGGAGTAGATTTTTCTCCGTGTCGCCCCCCCATCTAAAATGAGTTTGACACCCCTGGTTTAAAGTAGTCCACACTAATCTAATTGCTTTGTGAGATGTCTTTTAACTAGTTTCAGACCATAGCATCTCAGACTAAGGTAATCGACAACAGCTTAAAAACCCTATCATTACATGTGATTAAGTGGAAAAAGATGTGCTGTTGCATGGATTTTGGCGACCCAGGTTCCACCCTCCCATCCCCCCACTGCACGCCTTCATTCAAGATAACAGACACCCTGAAATGTGGGAGTTCCCTGTCAAATCTGGGTTTGCGTGCTTATTCTCCCATTGAATAAAGAAATGTTGCTCCTACTCACTTCTGAGACTGGAATAAGTCCAGTGCACTAGGAAGGTAAAACATTACATTGCACTTGAAGTTTGGATGCAGTGTGTACCACATATAATAAAGTTCGGGGATGTACATAGTACCGGTAATTTTTGGTACCATGTCCTAATTGGGTCATTCCAAGAGGACGGTTAAGATTCTGGACAAATGTTATATATACAGTCGTGGTCAAAAGTTTACATACACTTGTGAAGGACATAATGTCATGGCTGTCTTGATTTTATATATTTATATATATATTTGTATATACATATATACACATATACATATATATATATATATATATATATATATATATATATATATATATATATATATATATATATATATATATATATATATATATATATATATATATATATATATATATATATACATGGGCATATACATATACATAGACATATACATATATACACACACATATATACACATTTACATAATATATATATATATATATATATATATATATATATATATATATATATATATATATATATATATATATATATATATATAGCGCGGCCCCCAACCAAATTTTTTTACCCCAATGCGGCCCCGGAGTCAAGAAGTTTGGGGACCCCTGGCTTAAATTGATGAATGAGAACTGGTGTGCTGGCAAGCAAACAACCAACGTAACAGGAAGTGGAACCTAGAAAATAAGAGCGCTGGACCGGATCCAACACCAAAAAGTCGGGGGGTTGCTGGTTACTGGGGTTCAATCCCCACCTTCTACCATCCTAGTCACGTCCGTTGTGTCCTTGGGCACACCCTTGCTCCTGATGGCTGCTGGTTAGCGCCTTGCATGGCAGCTCCCGCCGTCAGTGTGTGAATGTGTGTGTGAATGGGTGAATGTGGAAATACTGTCAAAGCGCTTTGAGTACCTTGAAGGTAGAAAAGCGCTATACAAGTACAACCCATTTATCATTTATTTATTTATTTATCAAACATAAACAAACACCTCAAAACCCAAACGTAAAAAAGAATGGAAACTACAGGTCAACACTACTCCTCTCTGTGGGGGACTTTTTTCCCGCCACTATCCGCAAGTTACAGGTTTGACTGTAATTACATGATCTAATAAATTTTATGCAGTATATTTATATTATTCTAGATGTGTGTGTATAGTGTGGAAACCATTTGTGATCCTAACTTTTTTTTGTGTGCATAACTGCACCTGAGCGGGCCAAGAAAACACCAACTGTGTCAGCTTATTTCAGCTCTGTCAATCCGGTAGTCACGGCCACGTAGGTAAAGCCACTATGACTTTTGAATATGACTGACCTATTTCTTCAGCAATCATTGTCCAAGGCACAGCTACTGTCAGGCACTAAATGTCACGCCTGCTTCTGTTCATGAATATCTTTCGTTTGATTTTGCAACGGTTTTATACAGTGGTACCTCAACCTAAGAGGGTTTTGAGATACGCGCAGTCCCTCAGCTAATTGTTATGCTTTAAGTTCCAAGCAAAAAAACTGAGCTACAGGCATCCATGCCATTAGTTGGCGTAGCAAATGTCACAGTGGACCCTTTAAGATCCACCCAAAATACACTAGGTTGCCAAAAGTATTTGGCCACCCATACAAATGATCAGAATCAGGTGTCCTAATCAATAAATGTAAATAAGTAAATACATCACTTGGCCCGGCCACAGGTGTATAAAATCAAGGATATAGGCATGGAGACTGTTTCTACAAACATTTGTGAAAGAATGGGCCGCTCTCAGGAGCTCAGTGATTTCCAGCGTGGAACTGTCATAGGAGGCCACCTGTGCAACAAATCCAGTCGGGAAATTTCTGATGGACGAGTCTGGGTTTGGAGGTTGCCAGGAGAACGGTGCATTTCGGACGGCATTGTGCCGAGTGTGAAATTTGGTGGAGGAGGAATTATGGTGTGGGGTTGTTTTTCAGGAGTTGGGCTTGGCCCCTTAGTTCCAGTGAAAGGAACTTTGAATGCTCCAGGATACCGAAACAGTTTGGAGCGGGCCCCTTCCCCTTACAACATGACTGTGCACCAGTGCACAAAGCAAGGTCCATAAAGACATGGATGACAGAGGCTGGTGTGGATGAACTTGACTGGCCTGCACAGAGTCCTGACCTGAACCCGATAGAACACCTTTGGGATGAATTAGAACGGAGACTGAGAGCCAGGCCTTGTCGACCAACATCAGTGTGTGACCTCGCCAGTGCGTTTTTGGAAGAATGGTTGAAAATTCCGATAAACATACTCTGCAACTTTGTGGACAGCCTTCCCAGAAGAGTTGAAACTGCAATAGCTGTAAAAGGTGGACCCACATCATATTGAACCCTTTGGGTTAGGAATGGGATGACAGTTCATATGTGAGTCGAGGCAGGGGGTCAAATACTTTTGGCAATATAGTGTATCTGGTCATACTCGCTAGCATTAGCTTATAGCTGGATATCGACACATTGTGGAACTTTGATTCACAAACTTACTGTAATTGGTTCTTGAAAAGGGTTTGTAAATGGAAAAGTTCATATGGTGAAGCCAAGTCCGACATAAGAAACAATGTGAATATGAATAATGGGTTCCAGCCTCGCCAAAATTCCCTATTTTAGTAAAAGTTTGTACACTTTGAACACAATATAAAGTGTTATACATTAATGTATATCAGCCAAACATCACAAGGGGGTGAAGGATCAACTTTCTTTTTTATTAGCAAGCCAAAACTAAAACAACAACAAGTCCTCCGTATGCGATGCTTGGCCAAAACGCACATAGAAGTCCCTTTGGTGCTCTCACAAATGATCAGAAATCACAAAAATCCTTAATTTCAACAACCATATTGCGATAATAACAAACATTTCAAATCCACTTACATTAAAATAGGGAAAAAAAAGGAGCTGACAAGAAAGGAGCAGACACAGAGGAAGAGAAGGAGAGATCGGGTAGAAAGGCCGTGTGTGTGTGCATGTGTGTGTGTGTGTGTGTGTGTGTTTGTGCGTGTGTGTGTGTGTGTGTGTGTGTGTGTTTGTGTGTGTGTGTGTTTGTGTGTGTGAGCGCGCTTTGGAACATGTGCTGCTCCTTCGCTGTGAAATAAGTCTGCTTTGGCATATTTTTCCAGAAAAGTCCGGTCTCATCCCAATTAAAAACTTGCTGTGGTACAAAGCCTGATTTTACCATACTTGTAATCGACATTATTGTCTTTGGCTTTGTGGCTGCGTTGAGTGCATGTTGTCGTTTCTTCTCCATGCTGATGGTGAGTCCATAACACACTAAATGGCTGACTGAATGATTGTGTGAGTGCGTTTGGCATAACGTGAACGATTTCAGTGGTCTGATGTCCATCCATCCATTTCCTACCGCTTATTCCCTTTGGGGTCGCGGGGGGCGCTGGAGCCTATCTCAGCTACAATCGGGCGGAAGGCGGGGTACACCCTGGACAAGTCGCCACCTCATCGCAGGGTGGTCTGATGTGATAAGGCTAAATTTATAGGTGGCAGGTGAAGCCGGTGAACCTGGAAAAATCATAAATTAGCCAAAACATTGTATATTTAAAGCGTGGGGTAAAAAAGTAGCGGTTTATAGCCCGGGAATTACAGGAATTGAAGTACTGTTGTCAAATTACTTGTCTGTTCAACTTGAATGTCACAAAATTATTTTAAAATTGAAAGGTGTTTTTTTTAATTTTTTCGGATTTTGCATGTTTTCCATTTGTTGAAATGCCGGTTTGGTAGAGATGTGACTTTTGGGAACGAATGGCGTCTTTTAAACAGTTCTCACAAGTGAACGATGAGAACCCTTTTGCATCTGCCAGGCATTCGCTTCGGGAGCCGTTTTTAATGCACACGCAGATGCTGCGTCAGCGATTTTTATTCTAGTTTTATTTACATACATACATTTTATCCGTACTGCTTTTCTGTAATGTTAAAATGCTTTTGTTCTACAAAGTTCTTTAAGTGAGGGGACATTTAATATAGTAACGTCACTTCGAAAGCACCAGGATAAGGCACCCGAATGGAATGTTTACAATGCAAACACAACAGAAATGTAAATATAGTCAATATTTCAGAACAATTCTGAAATTACGGTGTACATTATTAGTAGAAATTATACTAAATTAGTTGAAATTCTACTTAATTAGTAGAAAACTAACAAACAAACTATAATAAAAAGCCATTCTTTTGAACGGCTCTTTGGAAACAACTGCTTCAAGAGCCATAAGTCCAATCTCCATGGTTCAGGCCTGTTCAATTAATTCAATTGAGTACTAGTATCAGTTCAAATGTAAACAATACCCATCTTTAGCTATTACAACATGAGTAGTCAAGTTGTATCAAAGGCTCAGTGACCCAGGGTGCCACCTGCTGAATATTCTCTCTGCTTTTTCTGTCTTTGCTGATAAAGACCAATAATTGCTCCGACAGGGAGAGGTCAGGGAAGTGGACCGTCTAATGAATATCAAAGTTCAGCCAAACTTTTTTTCCCCATTATAAAAGTCTAACTAAAGACAGCGTAATAGCTCTGCATTTCCGGAAGGGATATTTTCCGCCCTGCTGCGGGTGGAAATGTGACTTTGAGCTGAATTGCTCGCCGATGCTAATATTCTGTCCAACAGTAAAGCGAAGGTTAGGGGCGGACGACATAGGCGGGTGCTTCGGGGCCCGAGCACCCCACGGACAATGTCTTGCACTCGCGTGGGATCGATGGCAACTTTCAATCTTCAAAATTATTTTTGAAAAATCATTCTTGTTGTTGTTGATTTTGTGGCCAGTTTGGTCCGTTTTACATAATAAATGAGTCACATACCAAATAGTCTTTAATTAGATTTAGATTTATTGGTCCCCGTTGGGGAAATTCATTTTCACTGCCGTACATTTGAACAATAGACATTATACATCACGAAACAAAAATAACAAAAAGACATCATACCTGACCAACACACATTTACAGGCTTGTCAGACAGGTCCGCCGGGCTTTAATCATCAAAGCCTAACCGAGATTTCATTGTGCCCGATACTGAACGAATGACACAATTATCTTGACTTTGAACACACTGCACCCGAGCGAATGAAGAGCATACTTACTCAACAGCCATACATGTCACACAAAGGGTAGTCCGTATGAACAACACCAACACTGTCATAAATATGTGCCTTATAGTGAAACCCCACTAAACAACAACGACAAACACGTTTTGGAAGAACATAAACCCTATAGGACAGGTAGTATCTATACATGTTTTACTAAACACTACAGTACTCCAGACTAAGTACATATGTTAAATCTGGTCTATATTTACTCTAAGTCAAGCCAATAATTCACTATGACTAATCATTGATTTTTGTAATGATTATTTTGACTTTCAACAAATTCCTCCAACGTTAATGAAGGTCATACTTAGTCAACAGCCATACATTTCACACTAAGGGTGGTCGTATGAACAACACCAACACTGTCATAAATATGTGCCATATAGTGAAACCACATTAACCAACAATGACAAACACATTTTGGGAGAATATTTGCACCGCAACACAACATAAACACTACAGAACAAATTCCCAGAATTCCCTGCAGCACCAACTCTTCCGGGACGCTACAATATAAAGAAACGCCATTGGTGGATCTACACCTAACATCCACTGTAATGATACCAAGTACAATAGCGTATATAGTCGATACTACTACGATTAAATCGATATTTCTTAATATCACAAAATCTTCTTTCGTTTTTCTTTAAAATTGATATTATGTTTATAAACTCAGGAAATATGTCCCTGGACACATGAGAACTTTGAATATGACCAATGTCTAATCCTGTAACTAGTTGGTATCGGATTGATACCCAAATGTATGGTATCATCCAAAACTAATGTAAAGTATCAACAAAGAGAAGAATAAGTGATTATTACATTTTAACAGAAGGGTAGATAGAACATGTTAAAAGATCAAGTAAACAGATATTAACAGTAAATGAACAAGTAGATTAATAATTCATTTTCTACCACTTGTCCTTAATAATTTTGACAAAATAATAGAATGATAAATGACACAATGTAAATGCATAAGTCAGCAGACTAAATTAGGTTCCTTTGTTTGTTTACTTACAAATAAAAGACAAGTTGTCTTGTATGTTCACTATTTTATTTAAGGAAAAAAAATGGCAACAAGAAACATGTTTAATGTACCGTAAGATTTTTTTGTTAAAATAAAGCCAATAATTACATTTTTTCGTGGTCCCCTTTTTTTTAGAAAAGTACAGAAAAATACCGAAATACTTTTGGTACCGGTACCAAAATATTGGTATCGGGACAACACTAATACACACACACCGAGCACCCACTGGCAGAAATGTAGATCGGCGCCTATGACGGACGACACCAGATATTTTTAATTGGATATGTTACCGATTATGATAAATAGAGGCTATTTAACAACTCCCATGTGTATGTTTCATAATAAATGTGTCAGAATTCCAGTAACTTCATTTTTACACTAAGTACCCTAAAAGGTTTCAACATGTAAGCTGCACCTTGATGTTGTTTATTAAAGTAGAGCTGTGAACCACATGTAGTACGTCCTGTTCATATTTAAACTAAGTCAGAATGCAATACCTCTCACTAGAGGTGCGTGATCCATATATTGACATTTTCAAAAAATGGCCCACTGTCCCATGAAGTCAAACTGTGACTAAATATTAATTTCCTAAATACCAATTTTAATTGAACACATTGATCAAACACACTTTTTTATGCAGCTTCGTGTCAGAGAACAGCAAGAGTTGCAAAAAAATACTTCAACAAATACAATTAAGTCCATTTCTAAGGGTTTTAGTGCATTTTCGGTTCATCCTGGAATCATACCCCAAAGACAATTCTCCCTAACTTTTTGTGAGTATTGTATATTTTAGATTATTATTATTGTTTTTTTTGCTAGGTAAACAGGCAGAATAGTGTTTGGAATGCCAAAGCTTTGGTAGTATATATACATTTTTGTTTACAACATACACCATATACCACTTCATTTATTGGCTGTTCTTTCAATTCATGTTTTAAGTGTCTATTATTTCCTTCATATGAATTGATGGAAACCTTACAAAATAGACACTTTAAAAAAAAAAGATAAGCCTGTTTGGATCTTAAAAGAGACTCACTCGTTTGCTGCCATCTGCTGTCCAGATGGTGTATTACAGTAAACGTCATTAAGTTGTAAAACTAAATATTATGAGTAAAAAAACAATGAGGTTGAGTTAAAAAAAAATCTCTAATGAACTATATCGCTATAAGACTGCCTGCCACATTTTAATAAAACTGACGATAACAAAAGTTTTACAAAAATATAAACAAAAATACACTGTCCCTTTAAATAGAAACAACAGAGAACGAAAGGAAGTACAGTGAACTATATAGATATTCCGGCGACGACATGATCAAGAATATTTAACAAAGTAAGTGCAAATACAACGTTTTGTTCCCCTCTTTCCCATATGTTCATAAATTTAGTTGAGTTTTAGTTTATAATGTTACATTTGTGCTTGTTTTGAACATTATTATTCTGAGCGTGCATGCGTGGGTGAGCGTTGCATACAGTACATTGTAAGTATATGATATCAATAGAGCGATACATTATTTATTACTAAATAAGTATTGCGTGAAAATTAATTGAATAAAAAATTATTTGTCAACTGTTCATGATTATTTAATACATATTTGATCAAAAATGTATTCGCGTTTTACTTCCGGTATACCGTCCACAATGAAGTGAAGTCTTAGATTACAAGAACAATGTCCATAAATAAAATACAATACTCGTTTTTTAATTACACAAATGTCCTGTCCGTGTCCTTTTAATTTTTTGTTATGACTCATGGTTGTATACTAGCGTGCTTTGCAAGTGCCACAAACACATTTATTCGACTAATATATATGTAATACATTAGATTTAAATACATATACTTCCGGTATACCGTTCAATATAAAGTGAAGTCTTAGATTACAAGAACATTTCCCATAAATAAAATAAACATAACAATACGGTACTCGTTTTGTAATCACTCAAATGTCCTGACGTTGTCCTTTTAAATTGTTATTGTGACTCATGGTTGTATTTTTACAAGTGGCACACACAAATTGATTCGACTAATATATCTAATAAATTACGTTTAAATACATACACTTCCGGTATACCGTCCAAAATAAAGTGAGATCTTAGATTACAAGAAACTATCAAAAAAAATGTTTCAACTATTAAATGAACCTAAAATATGACTTATTTTATCTAAGTGGAACATATTGGGACACAATGTGTTGTCAAGCTTATGAGATGCAAGTGTAAGCCACTGTGACACTATTGTTCATTTGTTAAATGTTTTTATTTTTATTTTTTTATAAATGGCTGTAATGATAATGTCAATGAGGGATTTCTAATCACTGCTATGTTGGAATTGTTATTAACATTGATACTGTTGTTGATATTATTCATTTTTGTTTGACTTCTTTTGGATTGTTTTGTGTCATGTTTGTGTGTCCTCTCAATTGTTCTGTTGATTGCTATTCTGAATGTTAAATCTACCTAAAATATGACTTGTTTTATCTTGGTAGAAAATATTGGACACAATGTGTTGTCAAGCTTATGAGATGCAAGTGTAAGCCACTGTGACACTATTGTTCATTTTTTAAATGCCATCAATCCATCCATTTTCTACCGCTTGTCCCTTTTGGGGTCGCGGGGGGTGCTGGAGCCTATCTCAGCTGCATTCGGGCGGAAGGAGTGGTACACCCTGGACAAGTCGCCACCTCATCGCAGGGCCAACACATATAGACAAGACAACATTCTCACACACATTCACAAATGTTTTTATTTTATTTTATTTTAATTTTATTTTTTTATAAATGGCTGTAATGATAAAGTCAATGAGGAATTTCTAATCACTGCTATGTTGGAATTGTTATTAACATTGATACTGTTGTTGATATTATTCATTTTTGTTTGACTACTTTTGGATTGTTTTGTGTCATGTTTGTGTGTCCTCTCAATTGCTCTGTTGATTGCTATTCTGAATGTTGCTGGTCCGGATTTGGTTTTGGAATTGGAGTTGTATTATTATGGTATTATTGTGTATTATTTTGTTGGACTGATTAATACAAAAATAATAAAAAAATGCAAAACATTTCCATAAGTAAAATAAACAGAACAATACGGTACTCATTTTCTAATTACACAAATGTCCTGACCTTGTCCTTTTAAATTGTTATTGTGACTCATGGTTGTATTTTTACAAGTGCCACACACAAATGTATTCGACTAATATATCTAATAAATTACGTTTAAATACATATACTTCCGGTATACCGTCCAAAATAAAGTGATGTCTTAGATTACAAGAAACAATTAAAAAAATGGTTTTAACTATTACATGAACCTAAAATATGACTTATTTTATCTTTGTGGAAAATATTGGGACACAATGTTCTGTCAAGCTTATGAGATGTGATGCAAGTGTAAGCCACTGTGACACTATTGTTCATTTTTATAAAATGTTTTTATTTTATTTTTTATAAATGGCTGTAATGATAATGTCAACGAGGGATTTCTAATCACTGCTATGTTGGAATTGTTATTAACAGTGATACTGTTGTAGATATTATTCATTTGTTTGACTACTTTCGTATTGTTTTGCGTCATGTTTGTGTGTCCTCTCAATCGCTCTGTTGATTGCTATTCTGAATGTTGCTGGTCCTGGTTTGGTTTTGGAATTGGAATTGTATTATTATGGTGTTATTGTGTATTATTTTGTTGGATTGATTAATAAAAAATAAAAATAATATAAAAACATGTTCCTAAGTAAAATAAACAGAACAATACGGTATTTGTTTTCTAACTACACAAATATCCTGACTTTGTCCTTTTAATTTTTTATTATGACTCATGGTTGTACCACTGCTCCCCTCACCTCCCAGGGGGTGATCAAGAGTGATGGGTCAAATGCAGAGAATAATTTCGCCACACCTAGTGTGTGTGTGACAATCATTGGTACTTTAACTTTAAATTAATTTATACAAGTGCCACAAACAAATTGATTCGACTAATATATCTAATAAATTACGTTTAAATACATATACTTCCGGTATACTGTCCAAAATAAAGTGAAGTCTTAGATTACAAGAAACAATTTAAAAAAAATGTTAACTATTAAATCTATCTAAAATATGACTTATTTTATCTTGGTAGAAAATATTGGACACAATGTGTTGTCAAGCTTATGAGATGCAAGTGTAAGCCACTGTGACACTATTGTTCATTTTTTAAATGTTTTTATTTTATTATTATTTGTTTTAAATAAATGGCTGTAATGATAATGTCAATGAGGGATTTCTAATCACTGCTATGTTGGAATTGTTAATAACATTGATACTATTGTTGATATTATTCCTTTTTTTTTGTGACTACTTTTGGATTGTTTTGTGTCATGTTTGTGTGTCCTCTCAATTGCTCTGTTGGTTGCTATTCTGAATGTTGCTGTGCTGGATTTGGTTTTGTAATTGGAGTTGTGTTATTATGGCATCATTGTGTATTATTTTTGTTGGATTGATTAATAAAAAATACAAACATTACCATAAGTAAAATAAACAGAGCAATACGGTATTCGTTTTCTAATTACACAAATGTCCTGACTTTGTCCTTTTAAATTTGTATTATGACCCTGAAAGGGACAAGCGGTAGGAAAATGGATGGATGGACTCATGGTTGTATATTTACAACTGCCACACACAAATGTATTCGACTAATATATATATATATATGTAATACATTACGTTCAAATACATTAAATAATACTGAAAATAGTGTTTACTTCCTGCAAAGTGAAGCCGGAAATTCCAAAAAAAAAAAAAAAGACCGGAAGTTAGAATGTTGACGCCGAGGCGGAACGACATCTTATGAAGTGGGACCAGTCATGTCTGGTACAATTTATTTCCCCTTAACGTAAAACCTTCATAATTATATTCAATCATGAACAGGACGCAGCTGAAGCGCTCCAGTATTTTGAGGATGGCCGGCACGGAAATGGTGGACCAAGACGGACTCGGAGAGACCTTCGTTTTCCGCGCTTTGAGGATAGCAGCCGTGGTGACGCTGTACTGGTTCATCTCCATCACGATGGTGTTCCTCAATAACCATCTCCTGGACAACCACGACCTGGACGCACCGCTGTTTGTGACCTTCTACCAGTGCCTGGTGACGGTGGGACTCTGCTGGGTCATGCAGTTGTTGTCTGCCCTCAACCCCAAATTGATCGACTTCCCGTCGGTTAAATTCGACCTGAAGACGTCCCGGGAAGTTCTGCCCCTGTCGGTGGTCTTCATCGGCATGATCACCTTCAACAACCTGTGCCTGAAACATGTCGGAGTGGCTTTCTACACGGTGGGACGATCCCTCAGCACGGTGTTTAATGTACTGATGTCATACATTATCCTGAAACAGACCACTTCCTTCAAAGCCATATCATGCTGCGGGTTGATTCTTGGTATGTATTCATGGTTACTGTATATATGCAGTGTTCACATACGTGTATACCAGTGTTTTTCAACCTTTTTTGAGCCAATACAATTTTTTTTCATTGAAAAAAACTGAAGGCACACCACCTACAGAAATCATAAAAAAATTGAAATCGATATTAACAATAAAAAGTAATCGTCGCAATTGTTGAATATGAATTTAAACCATAACCAACCATGCATCACTATACTTGTCTCAAAGTACTGTCACGACCTGTCACATCACGCCGTGACTCTACCGTTCAAAAGTTTGGGGTCACCCAAACAATTTTGTGGAATAGCTTTCATTTCTAAGAACAAGAATAGACTGTCGAGTTTCAGATGAAAGTTCTCTTTTTCTGGCCATTTTGAGCGTTTAATTGACCCCACAAATGTGATGCTCCAGAAACTCAATCTGCTCAAAGGAAGGTCAGTTTTGTAGCTTCTGTAACGAGCTAAACTGTTTTCAGATGTGTGAACATGATTGCACAAGGGTTTTCTAATCATCAATTAGCCTTCTGAGCCAAAGAGCAAACACATTGTACCATTAGAACACTGGAGAGATAGTTGCTGGAAATGGGCCTCTATACACCTATGTAGATATTGCACCAAAAACCAGATATTTGCAGCAGGAATAGTCATTTACCACATTAGCAATGTATAGAGTGTATTTCTTTAAAATTAAGACTAGTTTAAAGTTATCTTTATTGAAAAGTACAGTGCATCCCAAAGACTATAAAAATGGGACCCATTACCTCCCTGCTTGGCACTCAGCATCAAGGGTTGGAATTGGGGGTTAAATAAAAAAAAATGATTCCCGGCCGCGGCTACGGTGCTGCTCACTGCTCCCCTCACCTCCCAGGGGGTGATCAAGGGGATGGGTCAAATGCAGAGGACAAATTTCACCACACCTAGTGTGTGTGTGACAATCATTGGTACTTTAACTTAACTTAACTTTTTCTTCAAAAATAAGGACATTTCAATGTGACCCCAAACTTTTGAACGGTAGTGTACTTAGATTTTTTTGGGTGTTTTTCTGTGTGTAGTAGTGTTGTAACGACACCAATATTTTGGTACCGGTACTAGAATTATTTCGATACTTTTCGGTACTTTTCTAAATAATGGGTACCACGTAAAATTGCATTATTGGCTTTATTTTAACAAAAAAATCTTACATTAAACATATGTTTCTTATTGCAGTTAAGTCCTTAAATAAAATAGTGAACACACAAGACACCGTGTGTTTTAGTAGTAAGTAAACAAACAAAGGCTCCTAATTAGTCTGCTGACATATGCAGTAACATATTGTGTCATTTATCATTCTATTATTTTGTCAACATTATTAAAGGCCTACTGAAATGAAATGTTCTTATTTAAACGGGGATAGCAGGTCCATTCTATGTGTCATACTTGATCATTTCGCGATATTGCCATATTTTTGCTGAAAGGATTTAGTAGATAACATTGACGGAAAAGTTCGCAACTTTTGGTCGCTGATAAAAAAGCGTTGCCTGTACCGGAAGTAGCGTGACGTCACAGGTTGAAGAGCTCCTCACATCTGCACATTGTTTACACCAGCAGCGAGAGCGATTTGGACCGAGAAAGCGACGATTACCCCATTAATTTGAGCGAGGATGAAAGATTTGTGGATGAGGAAAGTGAGAGTGAAGGATTAGAGTGCAGTGCAGGACGCCAGGGTGTATCTTTTTTCGCTCTGACTGTAACTTAGGTACAAGGGCTCATTGGATTCCACACTTTCTCCTTTTTCTATTGTGGATCACAGATTTGTATTTTAAACCACCTCGGATACTATATCCTCTTGAAAATGAGAGTCGAGAACGAGAAATGAACATTCGAACTGACTTTTATCTCCACGACAATACATCGGCGAAACACTTTAGCTTCGGAGCTAACGTGATAGCATCGTGCTTAACTGCGGATAGAAACAGAAGAAACATGCCCCTGACTGGAAGGATAGACAGAAGATCAACAATACTACTATTACTTCTACTATCAGGAGACACCGAACCAAACCCTGGACCTGTAACCACACGGTTAATGCTGTCCAGCCTGGCGAAGCCTAGCAATGCTGTTGCTAACGACGCCATTGAAGCTAACTTAGCTACGGGACCTCGACAGAGCTATGCTAAAAACATTAGCTCTCCACCTACGCCAGCCCTAATCTGCTCATCACCACCCGTGCTCACCTGCGTTCCAGCGATCGACGGCGCAAAGAAGGACTTCACCCGATCATCCGTGCGGTCGGCGGCTAACGTCGGATAGCGCGTCTGCTATCCAACTCAAAGTCCTCCTGGTTGTGTTGCTGTAGCCAGCCGCTAATACACCGAACCCACCTACAGCTTTCTTCTTTGCTGTCTCCATTGTTCATTAAACAAATTGCAAAAGATTCACCAACACAGATGTCCAGAATACTGTTGAATTTTTCAATGAAAACAGACGCTGTTTGTATTGGGACACAATGGTGTCCCAATACTTCCGTTCAATCCGTGACGTCACGCGCAAACGTCATCATACCGAGATGTTTTCAGCCGGATATTTCCCGGAAAATTTAAAATTGCACTTTATAAGTTAACCCGGCCGTATTGGCATGTGTTGCAATGTTAAGATTTCATCATTGATATATAAACTATCAGACTGCGTGGTCGGTAGTAGTGGCTTTCAGTAGGCCTTTAAGGACAAGTTGTAGAAAATGAATTATTAATCTACTTGTTCATTTACTGTTATTATGGCAGCACGGTGGAACAGGGGTTAGTGCATGTGCCTCACAATACGAAGGTCCTGAGTTAAATCCAGGGCTCGGGATCTTTCTGTGTGGAGTTTGTATGTTATTCCCGTGACTGTGTGGGTTCCCTCCGGGTACTCCGGCTTCCTCCCACCTCCAAAAACATGCACCTGGGGATAAGTTGATTGGCAACACTAAATTGGCCCTAGTGTGTGAATGTGAGTGTGAATGTTGTCTGTCTATCTGTGTTGGCCCTGCGATGAGGTGGCGACTTGTCCAGGGTGTACCCCGCCTTCCGCCCGAATGCAGCTGAGATAGGCTCCAGCACCCCCCGCAACACCAAAAGGGACAAGCGGTAGACAATGGACGGATGGATCTGCTTACTTTCTCTTTCAACACGTTCTGTCTACACTTCTGTTAAAATGTAATAATCACTTATTCTTCTGTTGTTTGATATTTTACATTAGTTTTGGATGATATCACAAATTTGGGTATCAATACGATACCAAGTAGTTACAGGATCATACATTGGTCATATTCAAAGTCCTCATGTGTCCAGGGACATATTTCCCGAGTTTATAAACATAATATCAATAAAAATAAAATAAAAAGAATGGCGGACCGGTACTTTTCAGAGGCGGTATAGTACCGAATATGATTCATTAGTATCGCGGTACTATACTACTAGTCAGAAGATTAGGTCTGGATCAGAATAATTTAAATGTATACAAATATTACTCTGGTGAGAATAATTTTGAAATATTGGCTACAATTAAAATGTTTGTTGTGTTTTTATTGCAAACACTTTGCCAGTGATATCACTACGTTGAGTTTTCCCTCAGCCAAAAATACATATAAAACACAAATAATAAGTAAGAATAAAATGCATTAATGGATCTAATGTGTAAATACAACAAAAAAATTGGATATGATAAAAATATGGCTACAAAATTGTATTATCATACCTGGTGTGCGTATCCTTCAACTACCAGATATCCGAACAATATTCCAGCGAGTTAATCCGTTTTTTTGGGGGGGGGATTGAGGGAACTATTATGATGCGTTCAAGAGTCTTATGGCCTGAGGGAAGAAGCTGTTACAGAACCTGGAGGTTCTGGTACGGAGGTTGCGGAACCTCTTTCTAGAGTCCAGCAGTGAAAACAGTCCTTGGTCAGGGTGGGAGGAGTCTCTACAGATTTTCTGAGCCCTGGTCAGTCAGCGGCTTTTTGCGATTTCCTGGATAGGAGTAAGAGGAGTCCAGATGATCTTTTCCGCCGTCCTCACCACTCTCTGCAGAGACTTCCCGTCTGAGGCACTGCAGGCTCCAGTCCAGACAGAGAGGCAGTTGGTCAGCAGGTGGTCTCTATAGTGCCTCTGTAGAATGTGGTGAGAATGGGAGGAGGGAGCTTTGCTCTTTTCATCTGACGCAAAAAGTGCATGCGCTGCTGAGCTCTTTTTACAAGAGCTCCGGTGTGTAGTGACCAGGTCAGATTGTCGGTTATCTGCACCCACAGGAACTTGGTGCTGCTTACCATCTCCACTGCTGTGCCCTTGATGAAGCCACAGGGTTCAAAGCGTAACAGTGTTTCCCATAAACTGCCAAGATACCTGTGGTGGTGGGGGCGTGGCTATGGGCGTGGTCACCATGACATCATCGAGTATTTTGCATAATTTACTACAATGATTTGATTTTCTCTAAAAAGGCTCAAAAAATGTTTACTTACTCATTAATAATAACAGTTTTGTTTTAAACGTCCATCCATCCATCCATCCATCTATTTTACAATATAATTACAACACTTTATGTACATATTTATATACAGATTTGAACAATAAGTTATTCACTGAAATATATTTATTAATTGTGGTTCTTACAAAAAATAAATCTTATAAAATATAAAAGCTAAAATGTCTCAAAGCTCTGCCCCTTTTAATTAGTGCATACTAAATAATTTAACTTTAGCCTAATACTACAACCATATTATTTACCAGCAACATAAAGTGAAACAGAGGCAGAGGTGTCCTGCCACAGTCAGTAACAAATAAACAGAAAACAGTAGTGGTGGTAGATAGACACAGAGCTTCATCAAACATCTGATCCACTGAACAAAGAGCTCCAAAAATCTTGAACTTTAGACTGCCATCAGTTTTACTCCCTACACTTAACCATGTGTTTCCTACTGCCTGCAGACTTTGCAACCTTTGTTATATACACATGTTGTGTTTCTAATATAAATACATTTAATAAAGTCAAATACAAATAAGGCAACAAGAGAAGTATCCTACACTTCTCTTTTGTAAAGTAAATCTGAACAGTCGATATGGGCATCTACATCAACTATATGATTTGCCTGAGAAGCTGGAGAGGACAAAAAATATATATATATATATATTTTATTTTTTATTTTTAAATGTTTTTTTTTTTTTTTATTTGTGGCGGACGTAATTATTTTGTGGCGGGCCGCCACAAGTAAATGAATGTGTTGGAAACCCTGCGTAAGAAAAAAGTAGTGGCTTTTAGTTTGAAATTTACCACACTTTAGTTCCTACCTGTTGTTTCCGTATACCCGAGTAGGTAACGGACGTGGGTTGAAAAGGTGAGCACGGCTCAGGACTACGATCTACTTAAAAAAAATCTAAAGACTGCCATACTGTCGAGGTGACTTTTCCTGTTTTATCAACAATCTTTTCGCACTAATTTTTAGTTTCTCTTCTCACTCCATGCAGAAAATTAACAACGAGGCAGCAAGCTGCCACAACCAAACTTGATACTGTTACGTGATTGGCTGTTGGCGCGTCCTGTTTTGCTAGGTTACCAGAGAGCGAATGCCTTTATCCGTGCTACCAACCCTGCTTCGTAACTTCCGGTTTCTTCTGACCAAAAAGTATATATATATCAAACACATTTTTTATTGGTATTGATTGCGTGTCTATCGCTATATATGTAAATATTGTTTTATCGGACCAGGCCTAAGTCTTATTATATTTGATTACAACAAATCTGTAGGTGTCAAATCCACCCTGGGTCTTTTTTCACCTCCAGGTGTGCGCAAACTACAGTTAAATCTAAATAAATTGGCATTGGCTTGGAAAAAAAGTTGCATCCCCTTTTTTTTTTTTAATTAAATGATGCATTTTAGTATTTTTAATCATATAAAAAGTCTTACTTCCTCATTCATTCACTCAATGACGATTCTGCAGTATTCGTAGGTAGTGACCAAGTCTTTCATGCAGCATCAAGCGCGCTAGCCTCCATTAACTGAGTCAAGCTGCCCTTCTTTTTATTGTTTACTAAAAATAACACTGAAAATCATCTCTGAATGAGCAATATCAGGATATTTCATTCAATCAAAGTTTACTTATACAGCCCTTAGTCACAAATGTCACAAAAATGTTCCCATTTTCGGATTCAGCTCCACGTAACTCTGCTTTTTATTTCCTCAGGTGGATTTTGGCTGGGTGTGGACCAGGAGGGCCTAGCAGGCTCCCTCTCCTGGTCAGGTGTTTTCTTCGGAGTGCTCGCCAGTGCTTGCGTCTCCCTCAATGCCATCTACACGAAAAAGGTGATGCCCGCGGTGGATGGCAATATTTGGAAACTGTCCTACTATAACAATATCAACGCTTGCATCCTCTTCCTCCCGCTCATCCTTGTGTTTGGAGAGCTGGGCCGTGTCGCCAATTTCAGCCGTCTCGCTGACGCGGGTTTTTGGGGCATGATGACGCTCGGAGGAGTGTTTGGCTTTGCCATTGGCTACGTCACAGGCCTCCAGATTAAGTATACCAGTCCGCTGACACATAACGTCTCAGGGACAGCAAAGTCCTGCGCTCAGACTGTTATTGCGGTAGTGTACAACTCTTCGAGTAAAAGCCTTCTGTGGTGGACTAGTAACATGTTGGTTCTTTGCGGTTCTTCAGCCTACACATGGGTCAGAAGTCGAGAAATGAAGAGGACTCCCACCAAGCAGCCTCAGGATTCCACCACAGAAAAACTTCTTGGTGAAAAAGGCAACATAGGGATATAAAACACTCCTTTAAGTGACACCTTGTAGGAAATACTTTTTTTTTTTTTTTTAGGATACAGGACTTGAACTTTGCGGGGATTAGAGGCTTTGACACACTGTGGTTTTACAGAGATTATATTTTATATAGCTTTGTATTTAATTCTATTTGCTAGTGTTCGGGGTACACTGTCCAATTACCTATACAATGAAGGACTACAATAATTAACCCTTGTGTGGTGTTCGGGTCTGCGGGACCCGTTTTCGATTTTTATTAAAAGAAAAATGATACAATTAATTCATTTTTTAAACTGAGACTCACTGGCTTTGGCTCATTTTCTGTGAAGAACATATATCAGAATACATATTTAATGAACACACACCATACAACCCCCCTACACATTTATATTACATATAAGATGTCCGGGGTCCACTGGACCCGGGGCTAATAGAAGTGTGGAAATGTATGTTCTGTGTACCACACAAACACACACACACACACACACACAGCAGGCCTAGACAGGAGGAGGACAGAGTGTAGGTACACAGAACATCAGAGGGTCGAATGTGCGACAAAATGAGCGCATAGTGTTGACAAACAATGTTGCAACCTTGTGTGGGAACCGCAGGTGCAGAAACACTAAAAAAGAATCCCTGTGGGATGCAGAAACTGGCAGAGAAATTTCCATGCAACGTTCATGTTGTTGTTACTCAGCCATTGTTTGTGGGTCTTAGACTTAGACTTAGACTTACTTTTTATTGTCGTTTAAATTTGAACTTTACAGTACAGATAGGAACGAAATTTCGTTGCATTAGCTGGTTGGCAGTGCAGGACAAAAAAGCAGTAAGGTGCAGATATTAATAAATAGATTACTGTAAAGATAAATATATTGCACTTTTGCATATGCATCTACGTTTATGGATGTATGTTATATTGTCTTTCTATTCCAGCGAGTTCCTCCATTTTTGGGGGGAGTTGAGGGGATTATTATGATGCGTTCAAGAGTCTTACGGCCTAAGGGAAGAAGCTGTTACAGAACCTGGAGGTTCTGCTACGGTGGCTGCGGACCTCTTTCTAGAGTCCAGCAGTGAAAACAGTCCTTGGTGGGGGTGGGAGCAGTCTCTGCAGATTTTCTGAGCCCTGGTCAGGCAGCGGCTTTTTGCGATCTCCTGGATAGGAGGAAGAGGAGTCCTGATGATCTTTTCCGCCGTCCTCACCACTCTCTGGAGAGACTTCCAGTCTGAGGCACTGCAGGCTCCAGTCCAGACAGAGAGGCAGTTGGTCAGTAGGCTCTCTATAATGCCTCTGTAGAATGTGCTGAGAATGGGGGGAGGGAGCTGTGCTCTTCTCATCCCACGCAAAAAGTGCATGCGCTGCTGAGCTCTTTTTACAAGAGCTCCGGTGTGTAGGGACCAGGTTATATTGTCAGTTATATGCACCCCCAGGAACTTGGTGCTGCTTACCATCTCCACCGCTGTGCCGTTGATGAAGAGTGAAGCGTGGCTGGACTGGTGCCTCCTGAAGTCGACAATGATCTCCTTGGTCTTGTCGACGTTCAGGCCCAGGTTGTTGGTTCTGCACCAGTCAACCAGATGTTTCACCTCCTCCCTGTAGTCCATGTCGTTGTTGTCACGGATGAGGCCCACTACTGTCGTGTACTTCACAATGTGGTTAGTAGTGGACCTGGCGCAGCAGTCATGGGTCATCAACATGAACAGCAGCGGACTCAGGACGCAGCCCTGGGGGGAGCCGGTGCTCAGGGAGATGGCACTGGAGGTGTTGTTGCCCACTCTCACAGACTGGGGTCTGTTTGTGAGGAAGTCAAGCAGCCAGTTGCATAGGGGGGTTCTGAATCCAAGGGGGGCCAGTTTGCTCACCAAGTGCTGCGGGATGATGGTGTTGAATGCCGAGTTGAAGTCCAGAAACAACATCCGCACGTGTGTGTCCTTTCCTTCCAGATGTGCTAAGCTCAGGTGGAGTGCAGAGGAGATGGCGTCCTCTGTGGAGCGGTTAGGGCGATAAGCAACCTGGTATGGGTCGAATGTGGGGGGAAGTCTGGAGACAATGTATTCCTTTACCAGCCTCTCGAAGCACTTCATTACAGATGTTTTTTGGGATAAGTCAGTATTTTAACATAAAAGTGTTTGATTGTGAGGCATTAAAAGCCACAAAATGCAACGGGTCCATCAGACCCATGAACACTGGCTGAGTAACAACAATATGAACACCACACAAGGGTTAATATAACAGTTCAGACCACAGGGGAATTTGTTTTTATTTACCATAGTTTCTGGACTATACAGCACACTGGGATGTAAGCCGCACCCACGAAATGTTTGAAGAATAACATTTGTATCCATATATTAGCCATGTCAGACTATAAGCCAGAGTTATATACTTTGTGAAATGAGTTATTTCAAGAAAAAAATTCGATAAATGTTTATTTACGTCCCTGAATTGTTTCCAATTGGTGTCTGTAACACGGCAGTAAAACGGATGACCAAGCAAAACAGAAGTCATCGTCATGGACCCACTAGCTGCGGAATTAGCTCTCCAATCAGCTAAACAAACTCAATAACTCCACTGTAATGCTTTGGTGAATTTACTGAGGAGTTTGTGAAATTGAAACAATACAAAAAGAATGCCGTCGTAAGTTAAAGGTGCTGTTTGCAACTTCCTCACAGTTATATTTTTCAAAGCAAAAAACATGACAAGAAAACCACTAGCTGGCTTAGGTTACCATTAGCAGTTTAACAGAACACCTTTGTATGACAATTTTCTATATTCTTTACAATTACTAAGTTAATGTAAAATGTTTGTTATACAACACGTACGCGCATGGAGCGCGTGCACACATGCAAAAGCAGTCCAAGAGAAGCAACAATTTGTAGTCATGATGTTATGATAGAATATACATTCATTGACAGCTAACACTTACCTATCCAAATTGCTATTATTAGTTAACACCTAAAGCTAATATCCGTGCTTGTGTTACGTACGTACCTAAATTTCGTCATTACGTACGAGGGCGGGATTTACTGTGTAAAATACATTGTAAAGTTAGCGCCTTCTAGGCATCTGTGTAAATGTTGCAGACTGCCCCTTTAATAATACTAACACAGACACTTGTAGACATGTTAGCATATTAGCTAACGCTAACGGCGCTAGCTTCATTACATTGCTATAGTGTGTTTACAAGTATGCATAAAACACTCCAACAAACATCACACATGTGACGGTTTAGTAAGTATGAATTGCTTTAGTTAAACTGTGAAACTTATAATCGTTGCTTAGAGTGATGAATGAAGAATATTTTTGAGCAAAAATGCAATGGACGGTTTTACTTCCGGTTTAAGGCATTAAAACAGGAAGTACATTTTCAACCCGCAGCACCTGCAGTGAGCGAACTCATCCGAAAGATGGTTCCATAGCACAAGCAATAACACACAATGTCAGTCCTTTGCTTGGGTTTGATGAAAACTATTGAACACAAAACATTATGGGAATTAGCGGGGGGGGTCCATAAATTAGCTGCACCGCTTTATAAGCCGCAGGGTTCAAAGTGTAGGAAAAAAGTAGCTTCTTGCAGTCCGGAATTTACGGTATATCATACCAATACATATTTAAAGAAAATCAGAGTGATTACATTTTTTGTTGAGTTAATTGAGAACTTAATTGAACAGGGTTCATGTATGCAAAAGTTTGTATAGTATAGAACATTTTGCCATAAGAAACAATGTAATCATCAATAATGGGTTCCGACCTCCATAAAAGTCCATATTTTAGTAAATGTTTGTACACTTTTAACACAATAATAAGCCCTAAACCAGCCCTAAGCCCAAAACATAAATTAGCCGCAGGGTTCAAAGTGTAGGAAAAAAGTAGCTTCTTGCAGTCTGGAATTTACGGTATATCATACCAATACATATTTAAAGAAAATCAAAGTGATTACATTTTTTGTTGAATTAATTGAGAACTTAATTGAACAGGGTTCATGTATGCAAAAGTTTGTATAGTATAGAACATTTTGCCATAAGAAACAATGTAATCATCAATAATGGGTTCCAACCTCCATAAAATTCCATATTTTAGTAAATGTTTGTACACTTTTAACACAATAATAAACCAGCCCTAAGCCCAAAACATAAATTAGCTGCAGGGTTCAAAGTGTAGGAAAAAAGTAGCTTCTTGCAGTCTGGAATTTACGGTATATCATACCAATAGATGTTTAAAGAAAATTAGAGTGATTCAATTTTTTGTTGAATTAAATGAGAACTTAATTGAACAGGGTTCATGTATGCAAAAGTGTGTTTAGTATAGAATAGTTTGCCATAATAAACAATGTAATCATCAATAATGGTTTCCAACCTCCATAAAATTCCATATTTTAGTAAATGTTTGTACACTTTGAACACAATAATAAGCCCTAAACCAGGGGTGTCAAACTCATTTTAGCTCAGGGGCCGCATGGAGGAAAATCTATTCCCACGTGGGCCGAACGGGTAAAATCATGGCATAATAACCTAAAAATAAAAACTATGACAACTTCAGATAGTTTTCTTTGTTCCAATTTGTTATTGGAAAATTGTGAGGAAAAAATGGTGCAGTTTCAAAAACACCATGAAGAACACAATTAACTTTGACTTAATCTCAGTGTATCTACAAAGCAATTCAACTTCAAGTCACAGCCCATCTAGGATTGAACAACAAACAAAATAAAGCATAAATAACGCTATTTTATGTATCAACTACCTCATTTATCATTTCCACATATTAATCCTGTGCTAACTCAACAAACCATACAAACTGAGGTAGAAACTATTCAAGAGTTGAGTTACTCCCTGCCTTTGAGGCATCACTGTGTATTGATAGAACAATAAAAGCTGTGCGAAGTGTGCACAATTTAAACAAACCTACAATAAAAACGTAAGACTGACATATTGCAGTAAATCACACACTTTTCACTTTCTTTAAATTTGCACAGAAGACAATACTTTTTGCAGAACTATATCAATACCAATTGTTTATTTTACTCCTGTTTGTTTTACGTTGGGTCGGGGGGGGACTTCTTGCTTGGTATAATTGCTCGCCCCGGTATAAACTATTTGCTTGCCCAACAGAATTGCTATTGCGACATCCAGTGGACACATATAGAACAGCAGTTTCTTTTAATCTAAAAATGCAGCCCAATTTTACACTTGGCAAACTCATCTCGGGGGCCGCATGTTTGACATCCTTGCCCTAAACAGTACTGTATATCAAATGAACATAACAAGGGGATGCCACCCTGCCGACACGCACACACATTGTCACTAGCGCTGTGGTGCACTCACAGTTTGCAATCACAAAACTCCTTTAATTTGACAGCCGAGTCGCTGCAATGATTAGGAATACAAAATATAATCTACTTCACCTTGTCGGTTAATCTTCTTTGAAGGGAGGAGGAGGCGGGGGGAGGCAGTTTTGACAACGCTGAATGTTTGAAACCACACATCGTTAGTCCATTGTAAAAAACACGATAGGTGGGTGGAAAGGTATGTAGACAAGGTTCTTTGGGTCTTTCTTTCTTTGTTCTTTGGTTCATAAATCGAAAAGTTCTTCCAATGAGGGGTTCGTAAATCAAGGTACCACTGTACTTCAAATGCTTCATGTAGGGTTTGTTGTTGAAATAAAATATTTGGTATAGTACTGAACAATTGTGCCCTCATTTAATATGACAAGTGCCTCTTAAATCAAGTATTATTGTTGGATTATTATTTGGTCGAGAATACAATGTACAGTCTGATGCTTAAATAAAATCTGACAGGACCTTGGAAAAAAACATGCATCCCTGGGGAGGACATACAACTAAATGCAAAATAATTAACAAGCTTTTTGTTACTTGATGATAACAAAAAAAAATTAATTAAAGGCCTACTGAAATGATTTTTTTACATTTAAACGGGAATAGCAGATCCATTCTATGTGTCATACTTGATCATTTCGCCATATTGCCATATTTTTGCTGAAAGGATTTAGCAGAGAAAATCGACGATAAAGTTCGCAACTTTTGCTCGCTGATAAAAAAAGCCTTGCCTATACCGGAAGTAGCGTGACGTCACATGAGCTAGTATTCCTCACAATTTTCCTTTGTTTACAATGGAGCGAGAGAGATTCGGACCGAGAAAGTGACGATTACCCCATTAATTTGAGCGAGGATGAAAGATTCGTAGATGAGGAACGTTACAGTGAAGGACTTGAGAGACAGTGATGGACGTATCTTTTTTCGCTCTGACCGTAACTTAGGTACAAGCTGGCTCAGTGGATTCCACACTCTCTCCTTTTTCTATTGCGAATCACGGATTTGTATTGTAAACCACCTCGGATACTATATCCTCTTGAAAATGAGAGTCGAGCACGCGAAAAGGACATTTAAAGTGACTTTTATCTCCAAGACAATACATCGGTGACACACTTAGCTACTGAGCTAACGTGATAGCATCGTTCTCAAATGAAGATAGAAACAATAAATAAACCCCTGACTGGAAGGATAGACAGAAGAGCAACAATACTGTTAAACCATGGACATGTAACTACACGGTTAAAAATTCTCAGCCTGGTAAGGCTTAACAATGCTGTTGCTAACGACGCTAAGGCTAATTTAGCAACTTAGCAACCGGACCTCACAGAACTATGATAAAACATTAGCGCTCCACCTACGCCAGCCAGCCCTCATCTTCCCATCAACAGCTGTGCTCACTTGCGTTCCAGCGATCAACGGCGCGACGAAGGACTTCATCCGTGGGTTTGGCGGCAAGCATCGGCTAGGCGTCTTCTATCAGGGTAAGTAGTCCTTGTTGTGTTGCTGTAAGTATTGTACTTAGCCACTAAGACACCGATCGATCCCACCTATAACGTTCTTCTTTGCAGCCTCCATTGTTCATTAAACAAATTGCAAAAGATTCACCAACACAGATGTCCAGAATACTGTGGAATTTTGTCGAAGAAAACAGAGCTTTGTGTATTGTGTCCAATAGGGCCCAAATACTTCCGTGCATTTTGTGACGTCACGCGCATAAATCATATCCAAAGGAGTTTTTCAACCGGAAGTTTCACGGGAATTTTAAAATTGCACTTTATAAGTTAACCCGGCCGTATTGGCATGTGTTTCAATGTTAAGATTTCATCATTGATATATAAACTATCAGACTGCGTGGTCGGTAGTAGTGGCTTTCAGTAGGCCTTTAACAGGCTCTTAAAAACGGCAAGACATTGTAAAGATGTAGATTGTACAAGACAAATATTAAGATTATAATTTTGTGAAATTCTTGTTAAGTCTCGAAATACTGTGTACTATAC
>NC_084732.1:80208312-80238312 GCF_033978785.1 Entelurus aequoreus | reverse complement strand
TTTATAGCCTCAATGCTTATTTTAGGGGAAATACAGTCGTGGTCAAAAGTTTACATACACTTGTAAAGAACATAATGTCTTGATTTTGTAATAATTTCTACAACTCTTTTTTTTTTTTGTGATAGAGTGATTGGAGCACGTATTTGTTTGTCACAAAAAACGTTCATGAAGTTTGGTTATTTTATGAATTTATTATGGGTCTACTGAAAATGTGACCTGGGTCAAAAGTATACATACAGCAGTGTTAATATTTGGTTACATGTCCTTTGGCAAGTTTCACTGCAATTAGGCGCTTTTGGTAGCCATTCACAAGCTTTTGGTTGAATTTTTGACCACTCCTCTTGACAAAATTGGTGCAGTTCAGCTAAATGTGTTGGTTTTCTGACATGGACTTGTTTCTTCAGCATTGTCCACACGTTTAAGTCAGGACTTTGGGAAGGCCATTCTAAAACCGTAATTCTAGCCTGATTTAGCCATTCCTGTGGGGTAGGGATGTCCGATAATGGCTTTTTGCCGATATCCGATATTCCGATATTGTCCAACTCTTAATTACCGATACCGATATCAACCGATATATACAGTCATGGAATTAACACATTATTATGCCTAATTTGGACAACCAGGTATGGTGAAGATAAGGTCCTTTTTAAAAAAAAGTAATAAAATAAGATAAATAAATTTAAAAACATTTTCTTGAATAAAACAACATAAAAACAGTTACATAGAAACTAGTAATTAATGAAAATGAGTCAAATTAACTGTTAAAGGTTAGTACTATTAGTGGACCAGCAGCACGCACAATCATGTGTGCTTACGGACTGTATCCCTTGCAGACTGTATTGATATATATTGATATACAATGTAGGAACCAGAATATTAATAACAGAAAGAAACAACCCTTTTGTGTGAATGAGTGTGAATTTGTGTAAATGGGGGAGGGAGGTTTTTTGGGTTGGTGTACTAATTGTAAGTGTATCTTGTGTTTTTTTATGTTGATTTAATAAAAAAACAAAAACAAACAAAAACGATACCGATAATTTAAAAAAATGATACCGATAATTTCCGATATTACATTTCAAAGCATCTAGTTTGGGGTCATTGTCCTGTTGGAACACCCAACTGCGCCCAAGACCCAACCTCCGGGCTGATGATTTTAGGTTGTCCTGAAGAATTTGGAGGTAATCCTCCCATTTACTCCCTGTAAAGCACCAGTTCCATTGGCAGCAAAACAGGCCCAGAGCATAATAATACCACCACCATGCTTGACGGTAGGTGTGGTGTTCCTGGGATTAAATGCCTCACCTTTTCTCCTCCAAACATATTTCTGGGTATTGTGGCGTAAAAGTTGGTATTCCAAAATGTGCCTAAATCACTACTGTGTCTATTTTGTGGGGAATTTTACCTGAAAACATATTTTTGAGGTCCAGAACTATGAATTAAGTGCAAATGTTGCCAGCATTAGATGGGACCTTTTAATGGATGGACTACATAAGTAACACTGTGATCAATCACTCTGTGTATATTCATTCAGATGAGTAGTTGGTATGTTTTTTTCCATGGAAAGTCGTTTTTTTTTTTATAATTGTGCTAAATGGACAGATTTGGACATTTGTTAATAGGGAGTGAAGGAGACAATAGTGTAGAAAACATATCCAGTGATGAAGGAAAGGGAAGAAAAGAGAGTAAGTGTAGTGACACATGGGTAAAAGAAATAGATGGAAAATACATTAAAATGAAGAGAGTTGATTTAAAAAAGATTTAGTGTTTGAAAAAAATGCATATATTTTATAGTATTTTGATGGCCATTAATATGCATCAAAGAAAGTGCATGGCCCATAAGCATGAACTCATGAATAAATGTATGAACAGTATGTATCTACTTGGCATTACTATTATTTTTGTCAAACTGTTATGGCATTTTCTTTCGCAATCGTGAGTTTTCATTTTGAATGTCATAAACTATTGGATGATGATTGCCCCTTTAGAATTTCATTACCCAATCGTTTCGATATAATCCACAATTATTGTGCAATATCTTAAAAAAAAAAAACTGCGATGGATTTAGTGAATCTAAATGTATAAGAAACTCGGTAAAACTCGACGGTTCGTATTATTGTTTTACATTGGAATTATTGGAAAAACTGTGATTGAAAGCCGCACTTTAATAAACTCACTGGTTCGCTTAAATGCTAACATGAAGACAAGAGACATTAACGTCTTTCCCCATTAAGAAACAACCTGATCTAAACTTATACAAACACATTACTGTGTGAGCAACTGAGATATTAAATTGTGCACATAGAAACTACAAGCTGTGTTCTCTTAGAACAGAGTAGTGTTGTCCCGATACCAATATATTGGTACCGGTACCGGTACCAAAATGTAATTCGATACTTTCCAGTACTTTTTAGATAAAGGGGACCACAAAAAATTGCATTATTGGCTTTATTTTAACCAAAAATAATATGTTTCTTATTGCAATCAAAGTACAATTGTGTCCTTGCTTGTAAGTACTCTGTGATTGTGCGCTGCCGAACATGCTCCTCTGCTCGTAAACCAACAATGTCATGAGGTGACGACGCGCCGTCATGCACAACTCTTATTTTTTTGTGATAGAGTGATTGGAGCACATACTTGTTGGTCACAAAAAACATTCATGAAGTTTGGTTCTTTTATGAATTTATTATGGGTCTACTGAAAATGTGACCAAATCTGATGGGTCAAAAGTATACATACAGCAATGTTAATATTTGGTTACATGTCCCTTGGCAAGTTTCACTGCAATAAGACGCTTTTGGTAGCCATCCACAAGCTTCTGGTTGAATTTTTGACCACTCCTCTTGACAAAATTGGTGCAGTTCAGCTAAATGTGTTGGTTTTCTGACATGGACTTGTTTCTTCAGCATTGTCCTCACGTTTAAGTCAGGACAAATATCACTCGCAATGTCATTTATCTAGCATGAAAACCGGTACTTTTCAAACAGAGTATAGTACCGTTTTTGATTCATTAGTACCGCGATACTATACCAGTACCGTACAACCTTAGAACAGAGTCATCGATATATATGCAAAGGAATATTTTACGGTGTGTTCAAGGACCACTGAACACAGTAGGACACCACAATGCCCGCCAGAACGCTCTTATCAGTAAGGCATAAGAAACACAAAACATGCAAGATAGTAGGCTTTCTAGCAGTGGGTCTATTTGTTTTAGCTATTAAAAAAACAAACAATATTTCAGTGTATGTATAAGTACTTTTGACCACATTCAACAATACCGCAATAATCATGATAACTGATATTTTTTGTCGCAATACCCGTGATATGACTTGTTCATATCCCTAGTCAGAACACTGTGATAGATAACAAGGTCATATTTTCTACTTACAATTAGGGTTGTAGGGTATACCGGTATTGGTATAGTACCGCGATACTAATGAATCATATTCGGTACTATACCGCCTCTAAAAGGTACCGGTGGCTTAAAAACTAAAAATAAAGGTGAAGTTATAACACTGAAATGCCCTCAGGAAGAGGTGTTTTAAGACATGGCTAGCTAGCTAGCTAGCAGCCAATATCTATCCGCAGTCAGCAGGGATGTAACTACTTCTAGATCTCTAATCCTTGACTCCATGTCAACTGGAAAACTCTGTTGATTTATAGTATCATCCCTGTAGGACACGTAGTATCTATACATGCTTCACTATACACTGCAGTACCCCAGATGAAGTACATATGTTAAATCTAGTCTATATTTACCAATTTTCAAGCCAATAATTCACTATGACTAATCATTGATTCTTGCGATGATTATTATGACTTTCAACACATTTCTCCAACGTGAATGAAGGGGATACTTAGTCAACAGCCATACATGTCACACTAAAGGTGGCCGTATGAACAACGCCAACACTGTCATAAATATGTGCCATAGAGTGAAACCACACTAAGCAACCATGAATTGATTAACGTGGACCCCGACTTAAACAAGTTGAAAAACTTATTCGGGTGCTACCATTAAGTGGTCAATTGTACGGAATATGTACTGTACAATCTACTAATAAAAGTCTTAATCAATCAACAACTACAACCACATTTTGGAAGAATATTTGCAACATAAACACTACAGAACAAATTCCCAGAATTGCCTTTAGCACAAACTCTTCCGGGAAGCTACAATATAAACAAACGCCTTGGGTGGATCTACACCTAACATCCACTGTAATGATACCAAGTACAATAGCGTATCTAGTCGATACTACTATGATTACATCGATATTTTTTATCGTCACAAAATCTTGTTTAGTTTTTTTAAATAATTCATATTATGTTAATAAACTCAGGAAATATGTCCCTGGACTTTGAATATGACCAATGTATGATCCTGTAACTACTCGGTATCGGATTGATACCCAAATGTGTGGTGTCATCCAAAACTAATGTAAAACATCCAAACAACAGAAGAATAAGTGATGATTACATCTGAACAGAAGTGTAGATAGAACATGTTAAAAACAGAAAGTAAGCAGATATTAACAGTAAATGAACAAGTAGATTAATAATCAATTTTTACAGTTTGTCCCTCATAATGTTGACAAAATAATAGAATGATAAATAAAACAATATGTTACTGCATATGTCAGCAACTAAATTATGAGCCTTTGTTTGCTTACTTACTACTAAAAGACAAGTTGTCTTGTATGTTCACTATTTTATTTAAGGACACAATTGCAATAAGAAACATATGTTTAATGTACCCTAAGATTTTGTTGTACTGAAATACATTTTGGTCCCGGTACCGGGACCAAAATATATTGGTATCGAGACAACACTACTTGCAATACATAAAATATAAAGCTATTGCCACAACCACGTTTCTATATGTTGACTAAATTGGGTCCATGTTTGGTGAAACAAATTTTAAGTATGCGATATGAATGACTATATGAAAACTATGTCAAAAATGATCACAAAGAAAGGGTTGCATTTCAGTTTAGAGTCGTAGCTAACACATTTGTAGTCATAGTACATACAGTATCCATCTTTAAAGGCCTACTGAAACCCACTACTACCGACCACGCAGTCTGATAGTTTATATATCAATGATGAAATCTTAACATTATAACACATGCCAATACGGCTGGGTTAACTTATAAAGTGACGTTTTAAATTTGCCGCTAAACTTCCGGTTCGAAACGCCTCTGAGGATGACGTATGCGCGTGACGTAGACCGGCGAACACGGGTATGCCTTCCACATTTAAGCCAATACGAAAAAGCTCTGTTTTCATTTCATAACTCCACAGTATTCTGGACATCTGTGTTCGTGAATCTGTTTCAATCATGTTCATTGCATTATGGAGAAGGAAGCTGAGCAAGCAAAGAAGAAAGTTGTCGGTGCGAAATGGACGTATTTTTCGAACGTAGTCAGCCACAACAGTACACAGCCGGCGCTTCTTTGTTTACATTCCCGAAAGATGCAGTCAAGATGGAAGAACTCGGATAACAGAGACTCTAACCAGGAGGACTTTTGACTTCGATACACAGACGCCTGTAGAGAACTGGGACAACACAGACTCTTACCAGGATTACTTTGATTTGGATGACAAAGACGCAGACGTGCTACTGTGAGTATGCAGCTTTGGCTTCTATACATTTGATCTTGACCGTATGTGCGCAACTTTTTTTTGCGTATGTACGTAACTTTTTAAAAATATATAAGCTTTATGAACCTTGGGTTAGGTGAACGGTCTTTTGGGCTGAGTGATTGTGTGTGTTGATCAGGTGTTTGAATTGTATTGGCGTGTTCTATGGAGCTAGGAGCTAGCATAGGAGCTAGGAGCTAGCATAACACGTACCGTACCGTACGTGCGCGTCACGTACGTAACTTTTTAAAAATATATAAGCTTTATGAACCTTGGGTTAGGTGAACGGTCTTTTGGGCTGAGTGATTGTGTGTGTTGATCAGGTGTTTGAATTGTATTGGCGTGTTCTATGGAGCTAGGAGCTAGCAGAGGAGCTAGGAGCTAGCATAACAAACACGCAGGTGTTTTTATGCAGGATTAATTTGTGGCATGTTAAATATAAGCCTGGTTGTGTTGTGGCTAATAGAGTATATATATGTCTTGTGTTTATTTACTGTTGTAGTCATTCCCAGCTGAATATCAGGTCACCCCCGGCTCTCACAGCATCTTCCCTATCTGAATAGCTTCAACTCCCCACTAGTCCTTCACTTGCACTTTACTCATCCACAAATCTTTCATCCTCGCTCAAATTAATGGGGAAATTGTCGCTTTCTCGGTCCGAATCTCTCTCACTTCATGCGGCCATCATTGTAAACAATAGGGAACTTTGCGTATATGTTCAACTGACTACGTCACGCTACTTCCGGTAGGGGCAAGCCTTTTTTTTTATCAGATACCAAAAGTTGCAATCTTTATCGTCGTTGTTCTATACTAAATCCTTTCAGCAAAAATATGGAAATATCGCGAAATGATCAAGTATGACACATAGAATAGATCTGCTATCCCCGTTTAAATAAAAAAAAATTCATTTCAGTAGGCCTTTAAGTCCAATTAATCATGAAGGACATCAGTTGTAATTTTCTTTTACGACACTTGAGGGCGCTCGCACTTAGCCGGAGACACCCCGCAACCCCCCAGCCTGCTCAGTGGGAGGTGAAACCACATAATTGATGATATCTGCAATATCCTGAATATGCTTAAATATTGAGGGCACGCTCTTTTTTTCCCCCTTCCCCCCCCCCGATGATTACACATTTCCCGTTGAAGCGTGTGTTCTGCTGTTAAGTTAAAAAATCAAACATGAGATGTTGCATTTCATGGCAGAAGTCCTCTGAAAGAGCAAAGTGTGTTTACTTTTTTCCATTTGCTGACTGTATTCCCCCCCCCCCCCCCCCCCCATTTCTGACTAGTGACTGGTGTCATCCAGCGAGATGTTTTTGTCTATTATAGTTTTTTTTGTTTTTGTTACTAATTAACAATAACACGGTAATAACATACAATTCATAATAATGAATAACATAAAAACTATATTAGTAACACAAAATAAATGCAGCACGGACAATTGGGACACGTTTGGGGCGATTTTGACAAGGTTGGTAATAAGTTATTAACATAACAACTATAACACGTTAATAACATATAACAGGGTAAAAAACATAAAACTATAATAATAAGACAAAAAAACGGAATGGGACTGCTTATGAATAATTACACGTCCATCCATCCATCCATCCGTTTTTCTACGGATTGTCCCTTACGGGGTCGCGGAGGGTGCTGGAGCCTATCCCGGCTGCACACGGGCGGTAGGCGGGGTACACCCTGGACAAGTCGCCACCTCATCGCAGAATAATTACACGTATAAAACGTTAATACTATCCAAATTTTAAAACGTTAATAACAACAAAACTATAAAAGTAAGACAAAAAAAAATAAAGCACAAACAAGCGGGACTAGTTTGGGGAGATTTTGACAAGTTTGGGGGGGGTCTGCTTATGAACAATTACACATTAATAAAATATAATAGTATAATATATCAGTAAATAAGACACTTGTGATTTAGGGCTATATAAATAAACATTGATTGATGTATACACTACCGTTCAAAAGTTTGGGGTCACATTGAAATGTCCTTATTTTTGAAGGAAAATCACTGTACTTTTCAATGAAGATTACTTTAAACTAGTCTTAACTTTAAAGAAATACACTCTATACATTGCTAATGTGGTAAATGACTATTCTAGCTGCAAATGTCTGGTTTTTGGTGCAATATCTACATAGGTGTATAGGGGCCCATTTCCAGAAACTATCACTCCAGTGTTCTAATGGTACAATGTGTTTGCTCATTGGCTCAGAAGGCTAATTGATGATTATAAAACCCTTGTGCAATCATGTTCACATATCTGAAAACAGTTTAGCTCGTTACAGAAGCTACAAAACGGACCTTCCTTTGAGCAGATTGAGTTTCTGGAGCATCACATTTGTGGGGTCAATTAAACGCTCAAAATGGCCAGAAAAAGAGAACTTTCATGTGAAACTCGACAGTCTATTCTTGTTCTTAGAAATGAAGGCTATTCCACAAAATTGTTTGGGTGACCCCAAACTTTTGAACGTTAGTGTATAATATGTAAATATCACATATATGTTATATTTTGTATTGCTACTATGGTAAATTTGTAGTCTACTTTGTACCTGCATTATCCTTTTCATCCTTATCCTTTCCATCCTTTGTAACTGAGCTACTGTGTGGAACAATGTCCCTTGTGGATCAAGAAAGTTTGTCCAAGTCTAATTAATAACATCAAACTATAGGTTGGAGCAGGGGTGCTGGTTATGAATAATTGCACGTATAAAACTTTAATAAAATCCAAGTTGTAAAACGTTAATAACAACAAAACTATAAAAGTAAGACAATAAAATGCAGCACAAACGAGCGGGACTAGTTTGGGGAGATTTTGACAAGTTTGGGGGGGGGGGGGGTCTGCTTATGAACAATTTACTCATGAATATAATATATTAATATAATATATCAGTAAATACTGTATATATAATATGTAAATATTACATAGATGTTATATTTTGTATTATTACTATGGTAAATTTTTAGTCTACTTAATACCTGCATTATCCTTTCCATCCTTATCCTTTCCATCCTTTGTAACTGAGCTACTGTGTGGAACAATTTCCCTTGTGGATCAATAAAGTTTGTCTAAGTCTAATCAATAACATCGAACTATAATAATGAATAACATTAAAACTATAATAATTACTAACATCAAACTATAATAATTAATAACATAAAAACTATAGTAGACAGATGAGGAGATTTTGGCGAGGCGGTAATAACAAGACTAATATTAATAAAATAAAAAGTACATTAGTAAAACAAAAAAATGCAGCACAAACAAATGGGATTTTGACAAGGTTGGGGGGTTTATTTATGAATAATAAGCTATTAACATGAAAACTTTAAAACGTTAATAACATATAACACGTTAATTACATAAAACTGGAATAGTAAGACAAAAAAGATGGCAGTGCAAAGGAATGGGACTAGATTGGGGAGATTTTGACAATTTTTGGGGGGGTCTGCTTATGAACAATAACACATTAATAACATCAAACTACAAACGCCAAAACCAGTGAAGTTGGCACGTTGTGTAAATGGTAAATAAAAACAGAATACAATGATTTGCAAGTCCTTTTCAACTTATATTCAATTGAATAGACTGCAAAGACAACATATTTAACGTTCAAACTGGACAACTTTGTTATTTTGTGCAAATATTAGCTCATTTGGAATCTGATGCCTGCAACATGTTTCAAAAAAGCTGGCACAAGTGGCAAAAAAGACGGATAAAGTTGAGGAATGCTCATCAAACACTTATTTGGAACATCCCACAGGTGAACAGGCCAATTGGGAACAGGTGGGTGCCATGATTGGGTATAAAAGCAGCTTCCATGAAATGCTCAGTCATTCAAGGATGGGGCTAGGGTCACCACTTTGTGAACAAATGCGTGAGCAAATTGTTGAACAGTTTAAGAACAACATTTCTCAACAAGTTATTGCAAGGGATTTCGGGATTTCACCATTTACGGTCTGTAATATCATCAAAAAGTTCAGAGAATCTGAATAAATCCCTGCACGTAACATTGAATGCCCATGGCCTTGGATCCCTCAGGTGGTACTGCATGTAAAGGATATCACCACATGGGCTCAGGAACGCTTCAGAAAACCACTGTCAGTAACTAACTTGGTCACTACATCTGTAAGTGAAAGTTAAAACTCTACTATGCAAAGCGAAAGCCATATATCAACAACACCCAGAAACGCTGCCGGCTTCGCTGGGCCCGAGCTCATCTAAGATGGACTGATGCAAAGTGGAAAAGTGTTCTGTGGTCTGACGAGTCCACATTTCACTTGCTGCTTACGTGCAGTGATTTCCCCAGATTCTCTGAACCCGTTTGATGGTAGTACGGACCGTAGATGTTGAAATCCCTAAATTCCTTGCAATAGCTGGTTGAGAAATGTTGTTCTTAAACAATTTGCTCACGCATTTGTTCACAAAGTGGTGACCCTCACCCCATCCTTGTTTGTGAATGACTGAGCATTTCATGGAAGCTGCTTTTATACCCAATCATGGCACCCACCTGTTCCCAATGAGCCTGTTCACCTGTGGGATGATCCAAATAAGTGTTTGATGAGCATTCCTCAACTTTCTCAGTCTTTTTTGCCACTTGTCCCAGCTTTTTTGAAATTCCAAATGTGCTAATATTTGCAAAAAATAACAACGTTTCCCAGTTCGAACATTAATTATCTTGTCTTTGCAGTCTATTCAATTGAATATAGGTTGAAAAGGATTTGCAAATCATTGTATTCTGTTTTTATTTACCATTTACACAACGTGCCAACTTCACTGGTTTTGGGTTTTTTATGATAATTAATAACATAAAAACTATAGTAGACAGATGAGGAGATTTTGGCGAGGTGTGTGTTTGGGAAGGGGAGGCGGGGAGGTTATTAATTATAAAACGTTAATAACATAAAAACTATATTAGTAAGACAAAGGAAGTGCAGCACAAATGTAGCACAAACAAATTGGGGCTACTTTGGGGAGATTCTGACAAGGTAGGGGACGTGGCTGAAAAATCACGTTCTGGGAGAAAGAAACAGTTGATAAAACATATGAGAATCAAAACTTTGTTAAAACCTGCAAGCCTGGATCCTGTGAAGTGTCTGTCAGTGGGACCGCTAGGAAGCGACTTCCACAGACCCCTTTAATGCGCCTTTTGTATGAAAAAAGACCTGAATAGACCCGCTCATCGGCAGTGCGCCTTTTAATCCGGTGCGCCCTATGGTCCGAAAAATACGGTATTTAATCATAAAACTGGCACCCGATGTTTTGAATCGAGAGTCGTTTTGAGTCGAGAACCGATTCTGAATCAAATTGTGAGACCCAAGAATCGAATCGAATCCCAAAGATTCCCAGCCCAACTTAAAGGCCTACTGAAATGATTTGTTTTTATTTAAACGGGGATAGCAGATCCATTCTATGTGTCATACTTGATCATTTCGCGATATTGCCATATTTTTGCTGAAAGGATTTAGTAGAGAACATCGACGATAAAGGTCGCAAGTTTTGGTGGCTGATAAAAAAAAGCCTTGCCAGTACCGGAAGTAGCATGACGTCACCGGAGGAAGGACTCCTCACATTTTCCCATTGTTTACAATGCAGCGAGAGAGATTCGGACAGAGAAAGCGACGATTACCCCATTATTTTAAGCGAGGATGAAATATTTGTGGATGAGGAAAGTGAGAGTGAAGGACTAGAGTGCAGTGCAGGACGTGTCTTTTTTCGCTCTAACCGTAACTTAGGTACAAGGGTTCATTGGATTCCACACTTTCTCCTTTTTCTATTGTGGTTCACGGATTTGTATTTTAAACCACCTCGGATACTATATCCTCTTGAAAATGAGAGTCGAGAACGCGAAATGGACATTCACAGTGACTTTTATCTCCACGACAATACATTGGCGAAGCTCTTTAGCTACTGAGCTAACGTGATAGCATTGGGCTCAAATGCAGATAGAATCAAAATAAATAAATCCCTGACTGGAAGGATAGACAGAAGATCAACAATACTATTAAACCATGGACATGTAACTACACGGTTAATAATTCCCAGTTTGGCGAAGCTTAACAATGCTGTTGCTAACGACGCCAATGAAGCTAACTTAGCAACAGGACCTCACAGAGCTATGCTAAAAACATTAGCGCTCCACCTACGCCAGCCCTCATCTGCTCATCAACACCCGTGCTCACCTGCGTTCCAGCGATCGACGGAAGGACGAAGGACTTTACCCGATCATCCGTGCGGTCGGCGGCTAGCGTCGGCTAGCACGTCTGCTATCCAAGTCAAAGTCCTCCTGGTTGTGTTGCTGCAGCCAGCCGCTAATACACCGATCCCACCTACAACTTTCTTCTTTGCAGTCTTCATTGTTCATTAAACAAATTGCAAAAGATTCACCAACACAGATGTCCAGAATACTGTGGAATTTTGAGATGAAAACAGAGCTGTTTTGTATTGGATTCAATGGGGTACCAATACTTCCGGTTCAACGATTGACGTCACGCGCATACGTCATCATACATAGACGTTTTCAACCGGAAGTTTAGCGGGAAATTTAAAATTGCACTTTATAAGTTAACCCGGCCGTATTGGCATGTGTTGCAATGTTAAGATTTCATCATTGATGTATAAACTATCAGACTGCGTGGTCGGTAGTAGTGGGTTTCAGTAGGCCTTTAACAGATTTATAATGGTGTTCAAGTGCATGACAGGTTAGCATGTGTGAACCAAAAAGTTGAAGATTTAAACAAAATTGTATTCACATTGTATTTTTTTCTCTCATCCTTGTCTCTATATTCTAAGCAAATAGAGGATTGTCATTAATTCACTTTGTTTGGAAGATATCTCTGCATGAATACCAACATTGCTTTAATGAGGATGGTTATTGGAGCTTTTGAAAGAGCTGGCTTTGACCGGCCTTTTTTTTTTTTTTTTTGCATTCCAAATAAATCTGCTCAAATGTCATCTTAATAATTATGCCAGGATGTCCGCTGCAACTGCGTGCTTGATAGGAATATGAGTAAGCCCGTGAAAGCGTCATTCAGTGGGCTCAGGGCCATGAAAGGAGAACATAAAGGGAACACAGGCGCCATTCGGCAGAACTGATTTGTGTAAAGAACAGTCCTCCATATACTTACTTACAGACAAGGTTCATTCTTTGTTATGTTGTGTCGTTATGATTCATTATCTGCATTGCTTGCCTTATTTGGACTGTTTCCGAGTCTTATGACGTGGTCTACCTGACAGAGGGTATCCAACTAACATACTGCTGAACTCCTGGTAAACAGCAATAATCAATGGATTTCAAATGTCTTTGACAGGATTATGTATGTCAAACGTACGGCCCGAGGACCGGATCAGGCCGGCGAACAGGTTTTATCCGGCCCGCGGGATGAGTTTGCCAAGTATAAAAATGAACCTGAAATTTTTGAATGAAATAAACTGCTGTTCTAAATGTGTCCACCGGACGTCGCAATAGCAATTCTTTGTATATTTGTAGATGATGCCACATATGTACAAAACAAACCACATGATGTTAGCACATCAGTCGAGGACATTTTTCATCCTGTAATTTGATTTTGATATATTTTTTTAATCTTGATAGTTTTCAAATTAACACCAATGAGTTGACGGATGAACATTATCACATAATCTATTCAGAAAACATATAAATAACGACAAATAAAGATATAATACTATTAACCGCGACATGTAAGTTTACAAAAAACAACAACAACAACATTATGATTAGTACAATTTCAGAATGTGCTTGTTCTATTTTTAAACAAAGAAAACAATCTGAAGTTGTCTTTATTTTTAAGTTATTGTGCTGTTATTTTACCAGTCCGGCCCACTTGGGAGTAGATTTTTCTCCATGTGGAGTGTACATTTTTTTTAAATATTTAATTATATTAAATTTGTTTTTACATTTTAGCTCAATTTTCTCACACCAAGCTTATTTTCTTCACATTTTAGGTACAAATTAAATGGTTAGACTAAATGCTTAATATTAATCCAAATGTTACATCTAAATCCAAATATTACATCTAAATGATAAAGCTACAGTAAATGTTAAATCTAAATGTAAATGTTACATGTAAGGTTAAATATTACATCTAAATGTTAATTTCCAATATTAAATACAAATGTTAAATCTAAATGTTGAATATGATAAGCTCCAGAATAAGACTTGTATTCCTTGTGATGGATAATGGTGTGTAGGATTATCAAGTTTATGAGATGCAATGCAAGTATAAACTACTGTGACTGTTATTGTTTTTAAAAAAATAAAAATAATATTATTAATGGCTGTGATGGAAACACATGATAATAATAATATTGAAACATACGGTGAATGTTATTGTAATTAATTAATAATTAATACGTTACTTGTGTTTTTTTTTCAATGCCACAAAGGTATTGCTTTAAAAACCATTCATCACATCATTTTGTTAATGTGTTATTGTGTATAGTTAATTCATATACAACATATTTCAGCTCAAACTCCTAATGGATTTGTCCCGATACATCATCAACTTAAAAAAATAAAATAATACAAAAATACTTCCCTCTATCAAAATATAAAAATAGAGATAAAGGCATCATGAAATGACAAAAAGCTGACAAGATTATATTAATAATGAATTTAAAAAACTGGTGTGTGTATATATATATATATATATATATATATATATATATATATATATATATATATATATATATATATATATATATATATATATATATATATATATATATATATATATATATATATGTATATATATATATATATACATAAATAGTTTATATATATATATATATATATATATATATATATATATATATATATATATATATATATATATATATATATATATATATATATATATATATATATATATATATGAATAAATGATAATGATAAATGGGTTTTACTTGTATAGCGCTTTTCTACCTTCAAGGTACTCAAAGCGCTTTGACAGTATTTCCACATTCACCCATTCACACACACATTCACACACTGATGGCGGGAGCTGCCATGCAAGGCGCTAACCAGCAGCCATCAGGAGCAAGGGTGAAGTGTCTTGCCCAAGGACACAATGGACGTGACTTGGATGGTAGAAGGTGGGGATTGAACCCCAGTAACCAGCAACCCTCCCATTGCTGGCACGGCCACTCTACCAACTTCGCCACACAGCCCCATATATATATAAACTGTTTATATATATATATTTAAAACCGTTTATATATATAAAAACATTTATATGTATATATATATATATATATATATATATATATCTGAGCCGAGGATGTTGTTGTGGCTTGTGCAGCCCTTTGAGATATTTGTGATTAAGGTTGTTTTAATACAGTGCTCAATACCGGGGTAAAGCGGAATATACGTTAGCTCAGGAAAAAACACAAGAGGCTATATCATCCCTACAAGCCTGTTTCATAGGTTTCCTTGCTCGTCACAGGATTTTGACGAGCAGAGAAACCTACGAAACATTCTCGTAAAGATGATATAGCCTCTTGTGTTTTTCCCTGAAACTAACGTACGTATATATATATATATATATATATATATATATATATATATATATATATATATATATATATATATATATATATATATATATATATATATATATATATATATACTGTATGTATGCATCCATGCTTTGGAGCCCCTGCCTCGAAAGATATATATTATATATATATATATATATATATATATATATATATATATATATATATAATATATTATATATATATATATTATATATATATAATAGTGTTTGCCTCGGTGCCCTTCTAACTTGCCTTGGTGCCCTAAAATTTGAGGCCTGTATATATATATATATATATATATATATATATATATATATATATATATATATATATATATATATATATATATATATATATATATATATATATATATATATATATATATATATAATGCAATTAGTGTGTGCAATTATCCATATTTACAAGCGCTTTCAAGCGCAAAATGCTCCCAGAAGTCATGTTTGTCCACGGCGTGGACAAAATCAAGGTTTGTTAGTAAACACGGTCAGTATACGTGTGCACCATAGCGTGCTTCCATGTGAGTCATGCCTTCGTGAGCTTCCCTGCAGACTGTCCAACATGTGCAGTCATTGAGAGACACACTGAGAGGATTTGCTAAACATAGATCTTACTCCTGAGATGCGCACACCTGCCGCACTCCTTTGCAGCTATCAGCTCCCTAACCACTCTTACCTTGCATTGGAAATCAAACAAATGACGTACAGTTGGTGTGGATTTAGCCGGTACAAATTCCAGTGGATGGGAGGCAATGCACAATTTGCAGACATAATGATTTTATTTGATACCATTACACAAATGCATTTGATAAATCCCTTTTTGTTTTGTTTTAGCGATTGCATGTGAGGTGATTAGAGTCATGGTTCGGTACTTGTCTGGATTATGTCATGAAGCTAAACTTGGTGTAAAAGTCTCTTAATCTATTGTGAGAGAACACCCCATCCACACTTAAGGCGAGGAGCCGTCCTCACGTTTGAACTCTCCGACGCACGTCTCAGCGCCAGGGTACACTCGGTGCATGTGCAGTGCATACAGGGGGGAGGTGCTAGGATTTGTGCAGCGCATGGTTGCATCTGCGGAGGAACCAGCTGCATCACCAGAGTTCTTCCTGGGTTCTTAGCCTCAGTAAAATACAACTTTGCAACATTGCAAGTAAGGTCGCGTTCATTTAAAGTCGACCGAATTTTTTTGGAGAAGAGAAAACACCCAACAGGTGAGCACGTTTTATTAGTAGTTAAAGATGATATTTCTAGATGCATGAAAGCAACTCCCAACCCCCTTCCTGATAGTATTAATCTAGCACTGTGTGCATTATGCATGAATGAATTAAATGCAGTATAATGTAGCATCATGTGTTTATCCTATACAGCAATTACCAATTGAATTATTCTTTAATAGCTGAATTCATTACTTAGGAAAGTAATTAATGCATTACTTTAAGCAAACAACAACAAAAAGTTAATATATATGGCGTATGCAGTTGACAGACGTTTCATGAGAGTAGAGTGCGTGAGTTGTTATTTTATTATATAAAAAGGTCAGTAAATGATTCTATATATTTGTAAACGCTTTGAAGTGGGAAAGGGGTAGGATTAAATAAGATTTGCTTCTTCCTACTCCTTTTCGGGCATGATGTAAAGTGAAATGATATGAAATTGTGTGATGTATTATGATGTAAGTGTGTTGATGTTCGAAATAAATTAAAGAAAGAAAGAAAAAAAAAAGTGTGGGCCTTTAAAAGGTGGTGCCTTTTTAAAAAAAAAAAAAAATTAAATAATATATATGTATTCATTTGATAGAGAAATCATAATACAGGTACTGATAAAATAGACACTTTTTTTTGTCCCCCCCCCAAAAAAAAAAATAATAAAATAAAAAATACACAAATACAAAAAAAATTACAAATTACAGAAAAATAATAAAAGTAAAATAATAACCCCCCCTTCCAACCCCCCGTCCTACATTTCAGTCACAGTGGGCACTCAGCATCAAGGGTTGGAATTGGGGGTTAAATCCCCACCGCTGCTGCCCACTGCTCTCCTCACCTCCCAGGGGGTGAACAAGGGGATGGGTCAAATGCAGAGGACACATTTCACCTCACCTAGTGTGGGTGTGACAATCATTGGTACTTTAACTTTAACTTTAACTTTAACTTTAACTTTAGCAATGTACTGCCTTCCTCTTCACCACTAGCAGATAGAGAATCACAACAACTGACTAAAAGGAGAAAAAAAAGGTAACAACAACAAAAACAATCTTACAGAGAAGTGTCACTGAATAAAAACAACAACAACAAAGAAAAAAGAGTTGAGGTAAGTGAAAAGGTTCATTGTCAACAGTGAGTGTCACATTTATCCTATAGTGTCTTTAATTTAGCTATGTAACTAATTATGCAGCCCCAGGTCAAGTCAAATTGTTTTTGGTGTACCCCTCAGATTATATTTAATTTTCTCTAAATCTAAGAAAAACATGAGGTCCTTAAGCCATAGGGAGGCCTTGGGGGCAAACTGTGATTTCCACGCCAATAAAATCCTTCTACGAGCTATTAATGATCCAAAGGCGATACTATCCCTAAAAGTCTGCTTAATTTCTTGATAGTTTGGTGGAATTCCAAAAATAGCCAATTCTGCACAAGGCGTCAATTTAAAATGTAATGCATCTGCAAGATGTTTAAAAATATTTATCCAGTAGGCGGTGCCTTTTGCTAAGTGAAGCGTGATGTCGACGAGGGCACGCTTATTGGCAGTTTTAGCTCAGCATTGGTCGTCTGCGGACTGAAAAGAGGTTTTTGGCGCCAGTACCTACGGAATGTTTCCACTGATCGTTAATAAAGCGATTGAACGTGTGTCAATGGCTGTGTCTCTAATTGTCGACAAACAGGATATTGTAGGATTATTATTGTCGATGATTGTCACTTTATTGAATGTTCATTATTACCCCGTAGTAGTAGTAGTAGGGTTGTACGGTATACCGGTATTAGTATAGTACCAGCGATACTAATGTATCATATACCTCCATGGCGACAAATAAAGTGAATTTCTTACAAGTATCATCCCTGCAGGACAAGTAATAGCTAAACACACCGTAGCTCACTGGCGTCAAAATGTAAACAAATGCCATTGGTGGATCTACACCTGACATCCACTGTAATGATACCAAGTACAGGAGCGTATCTAGTCAATACTACTATGATTACGTCAATATTTTTTGGCATCACAACATCGTTTTTTGTTTTTTTTTATATATTTTGTTTATAAACTCAGGAAATACGTCTGGACACATGAGGACTTTGAATATGACCAATGTATGATCCTGTAACTACTTGGTATCGGATTGATACCCAAATTTGAGGTGTCATCTAAAACTAATGTAAAGTATGAAAATACAGAAGAATAAGTGATTATTACGTTTTAAAAGAAGTGTATATAGAACATGTTAAAAGAGAAAGTAAGCAGCTATTAACAGTAAATGAACAAGTAGATTAATAATTCATTTTCTACCACTTTTCCTTAATAATGTGGACAAAATAATAGAATGGAAAATGACACAATATGTTACTGCATACGTCAGCAGACTAAATTAGGAGTCTTTGTTTGCTTACTTACTACTAAAAGACAAGTTGTCTTGTATGTTCACTATTTTATTTAAGGGCAAACTTGCAATAAGAAACATATGTTTAATGTACAGTAAGATTTTTTGTTAAAATAACGCCAATAATGCCATTTTTTGTGATCCCCTTTATTTAGAAAAGTACCAAAAAGTATCAAAATATTGGTATCGGGACAACACTAAGTGTGTTAAAGTGCTACATCCTGAAGTTAATTTTTTAGGATTAAACGCTGTTAAAAGTAGCGTGCCACGTTACAGTAAACGTTTCGGTAACAATGTTGTAACGTACATAAAAGCAATTAATGGGATTATTGTTACTAGAAAAAGTAACGCGATAGTAACATAGTTTTTGTTTGTTTTTAGGGTACTCAATTGATCGTAACTGGACTGTTTGGTTTGTCTTAGAAGATGTTTCGCCGCTCATCCGAGTAGACTTCATCAGTTCTTGCTCATAGACTTAGATTGGTCAGATTTAGTCTTAGACTTAGATTGGTCAAATGTAGTCTAGCGGCTGGTGCCAAAACCCCAAATATTGTTATACTCCAAAACCAGGAGGGTGTGTTTGGGCATGGACGGTTTCGCCTTATTGTAGTGAGAAAAAGCACACACTCCTGGTTTTGGAGTATAAATATATACTAGATCCGACCAATCTAAGTCTATGAGCACAAACTGATGAAGCCTACTCGGATGAGAGATGAAACGTGTCCTAAGACAAACCAAATAGTCCAGTTGCGATCGATTGAATACCCTGAGATGACAATGACCTGGATGAAGGAGATTATTCGTAGACATTGAAATTCTTAGATTTAACTAAAATCAATCGACACACTGTTGGAAAACCCATTATTGTGCATCGTTTTTGTCTCTTATGTTTCACTGATAGTGTCGTAGTCTTAAGATTTTATCTGTTTTATTGACTAAACTTTTATTGTTTTAAATATCGGTTTGTACTTTAGCACTTTAAGATTTATTTAAGTAAAATCTCTTATTATTAATTATTTTTGGTGGGTGTTTTACTCTTTGGTTGTCTTGGTCTTTTCAACGGTCTTGAACACGCCGTAAAACCACCTCAATCTCGTATTGCTCAGATCGATCGTTCTGTGCTATGACAGCACATCTTGTAGGGCCAATGTGCACAAATGACTATCTTTGTTTTTCAAACAGCAATGTGTTTATACAAGTTTAGATTGAGGTATATTATTGCTTAAAATGGAAGGACGTTGATGTCTCTTGTTTTCATATTAGCATTTAAAGGCCTACTGAAACCCACTACTACCGACCACGCAGTCTGATAGTTTATATATCAATGATGAAATCTTAACATTGCAACACATGCCAATACGGCCGGGTCAACTTATAAAGTGCAATTTAAAATTTCCCGCTAAACTTCCGGTTGGAAACGTCTATGTATGATGCGTATGCGCGTGACGTCACGACGGCAACGGAAGTATTCGTACCCAATGTGTCACCATACAAACTGCTCTGTTTTCATCGAACAATTCCACAGTATTCTGGACATCTGTGTTGGTGAATCTTTTGCAATTTGTTTAATGAACAATGGAGATTGCAAAGAAGAAAGTTGTAAGTGGGATCGGTGTATTAGCGGCTGGCTGTAGCAACACAACAAAGAGTACTTACTTGGATAGCAGACGCCTAGCCGATGCTAGCCGCCAACCGCACGGATGATCGGGTGAAGTCCTTCGTCGCGCCGTCGATTGCTGGAACGCAGGTGAGCACGGGTGTTGATGAGCAGATGAGGGCTGGCTGGCGTAGGTGGAGCGCTAATGTTTGTATCATAGCTCTGTGAGGTCCGGTTGCTAAGTTGCTAAGTTAGCTTCAGCGTCGTTAGCAACAGCATTGTTAAGCTTTGCCAGGCTGAGAATTATTAACCGTGTCCATGGTTTAATAGTATTGTTGATCTTCTGTCTATCCTTCCAGTCAGGGATTTATTTATTTTGTTTCTATCTGCATTTGAGCCAGATGCTATCACGTTAGCTCAGTAGCTAAAGAGCTTCGCTGATGTATTGTCGTGGAGATAAACGCCACTGTGAATGTCCATTTCGCGTTCTCGACTCTTATTTTCAAGAGGATATAGTATCCGAGGTGGTTTAAAATACAAATCCGTGATCCACAATAGAAAAAGGAGAGTGTTTGGAATCCAATGAGACCTTGTACCTAAGTTACGGTCAGAGCGAAAAAAGATACACCCTGCACTGCCTCTCTAGTTCTTCACTCTCACGTTCCTCATCCACAAATCTTTCATCCTGGCTCAAATTAATGGGGTAATCGTCGCTTTCTCGGTCCGAATCGCTCTCGCTCCATTGTAAACAACGGGGAATAGTGAGGAATCCTTCCTCCTGTGACGTCACGCTACTTCCGGTATAGGCAAGGCTTTATTTATCAGCGACCAAAAGCTGCGAACTTTATCATCTATACTAAATCCTTTCAGCAAAAATATGGTAATATCACGAAATGATCAAGTATGACACATAGAATGGATCTGCTATCCCCGTTTGAATAAAAAAAATTAATTTCAGTAGGCCTTTAAAGCTAGTGCCAGTCAGTCCGTGAGTGTATCAATTTGTAGTGATCAATCATGTTTTTTTTCTCCAAAATGTCAATTCAAAACGGAAATACTGACCGTCAGTATAGCTTTACTGCAGTTATCATTAATACTATTTATTGCCACATCTGTAGTTTACAACTGGACGACATAAGGGCAACCTAAATACCGTAACACGGTACCGTTGGGTACATGAATAGGTGCCCTGTCGGACTGGCGGGATTCGGTTGCTGACAAAAAATTACCGGATTCGGTGCCCATACCTAGTCATCAGCAATGTTCCCTATAATTTTTCATGTGTGTGAGCAAACGCAAAAACTCCCTGAGCATTCAGTGGAGCCCATGTGAGCAACATCAGACGTGCACACTAAATAACAAGTTAAATCTCCATCCATCAATCAATCAATCAATCAATCAATGTTTATTTATATAGCCCTAAATCACAAGTTGCTCAAAGGGCTGTACAAGCCACAACGACATCCTCGGTACAGAGCCCACATACGGGCAAGGAAAACTCACCCCAGTGGGACGTCAATGTGAATGACTATGAGAAACCTTGGAGAGGACCGCATATGTGGGTAACCCTTGATTGATTGCACAATGAGATGTAAGCAGGGGATCATGTGTACATTCCTGCAACTTCCTGTTTGTAAAAAATATATTTGTATTAGTATTTATTTAATATACTAACAGCATTTCATGATTAATATTTATAAATTAAGATTCCTAATAAATGACACTAGAATAAGCACACATTTGATTGGTAAATCATAGTGTAACGACCTGGAATGACACTTTATGTGTGGTGTTGGAGTTGTCCGACTTTTTGTGTGGCTGTAAACGCATCACTGGCTAAGTGCCATATGTGCATGTGTTGGCGCAAGTGAGAAAGAGCGAGCGGCTGCTGTTGACATAACAACGTTGCTTTTGGTCTGGTTTGTACTGCAGAAAATGACCACTTTTGCTAGATATCATCTTTTTTACTAATATTTTGGTGACAATAAAGACTTTTGCTCAGTGAAGTGATGGATGGAATTCATGTCCTCAAAGCGTCTCGACAGACGTTACAATATTTGAACAATGATGACGAAAACTGTTTTCTCTGTCGTGTCCGTGTGTCGAAAATTGTTATGCGCTCATTTTTTTATTTGATTTTGTGCGTGGCATAAATTTGCCGTGCGCAGAGGACGCTTGAGCAGTGCGCAATTGCACAGGCGCACACCTTAGAGGGAACGTTGTCCGACTTTTTGTGTGGCTGTAAACGCATCACTGGCTAAGTGCCATATGTGCATGTGTTGGCGCAAGTGAGAAAGAGCGAGCGGCTGCTGTTGACATAACAAAGTTGCTTTTGGTCTGGTTTGTACTGCAGAAAATGACCACTTTTGCTAGATATCATTTTTTTTACTAATGTTTTGGTGATGTGTTTATGGCCGACAATAAAGAGTTTTGCTCAGTGAAGTGATGGATGGAATTCATGTCCTCAAAGCGTCTCGACAGACGTTACAATATTTGAACAATGATGACGAAAACTGTTTTCTCTGTCGTGTCCGTGTGTCGAAAATTGTTATGCGCTTATTTTTTTATTTGATTTTGTGCGTGGCATAAATTTGCCGTGCGCAGGGGACGCTTGAGCAGTGAGCAATTGCACAGGCGCACACCTTAGAGGGAACGTTGTCCGACTTTTTGTGTGGCTGTAAACGCATCACTGGCTAAGTGCCATATGTGCATGTGTTGGCGCAAGTGAGAAAGAGCGAGCGGCTGCTGTTGACATAACAAAGTTGCTTTTGGTCTGGTTTGTACTGCAGAAAATGACCACTTTTGCTAGATATCTTTTTTTTTTTGCTAATGTTTTGGTGATGTGTTTATGGCCGACAATAAAGAGTTTTGCTCAGTAAAGTGATGGATGGAATTCATGTCCTCAAAGTGTCTCGACAGACGTTACAATATTTGAACTATGATGACGAAAACTGTTTTCTCTGTCGTGTCCGTGTGTCGAAAATTGTTATGCGCTTATTTTTTTATTTGATTTTGTGCGTGGCATAAATTTGCCGTGCGCAGAGGACGCTTGAGCAGTGCGCAATTGCACAGGCGCACACCTTAGAGGGAACGTTGTCCGACTTTTTGTGTGGCTGTAAACGCATCACTGGCTAAGTGCCATATGTGCATGTGTTGGCGCAAGTGAGAAAGAGCGAACGGCTGCTGTTGATATAACAAAGTTGCTTTTGGTCTGGTTTGTACTGCAGAAAATGACCACTTTTGCTAGATATCTTTTTTTTTTGCTAATGTTTTGGTGATGTGTTTATGGCCGACAATAAAGACTTTTGCTCAGTGAAGTGATGGATGGAATTCATGTCCTCAAAGTGTCTCGACAGACGTTACAATATTTGAACAATGATGACGAAAACTGTTTTCTCTGTTGTGTCCGTGTGTCGAAAATTGTTATGCGCTTATTTTTTTATTTGATTTTGTGTGTGGCATAAATTTGCTGTGCGCAGAGGACGCTTGAGCAGTGAGCAATTGCACAGGCGCGCACCTTAGAGGGAACGTTGGTCATCAGCATACCATACTGACAAAATGTCTACCATTGAGATAAGGTAAAGGTAATATCCCCACCCATAATAGAAGGCAGCAATGCAAATAAACTTCCAATGGAGTTCATTAATATTAGTGTCTTTAAGAAACATATTTAGTCTGTTCAACTAAATGAACCATCTGCCTTGAAATTGCAATTCAACTCAACTTTAGGGATGTCTAAATAAATTAGTTTTGTTATCTCAACATGCATTAGTTATTAAGTTGATTGAACTTTCAATTACTTTGTGGATTGACTCAATATGGTGAGTTTGAATAAAGACAAATCGTACCTTAACGGCAGAAAATTTACCAAACATTGCTTTCTGCATCATTATGAATTAGGGTTCCAAATAAAAACGCCAAATTTAGATTCAGGTAACTTTCAAGGGACTTCTGTCACAAACATTCATACGCCAGTGTGGGTGGCATTAGGAGCAACGTTGGGAGAAGTGTCTTTGCCCAAGGACACAACAGCACTAACTAACGTACAACCCCAGGCAAAAATGATGGAATTAGCAGACTTGGAGGATGTTCATTCAGTTGTTTAATTTTGTAGAAAAAAAAATCACAGTCTTTTAAAATGGAAACTTTCTGGCTTCAAGAAACAATGAATGAATCAGGAAAACAAATTGTGATGGTAACGGTTTCATTTTTTAATGAAGCAGAGTGAAAAAATAATGGAATCACTCAATTCTGAGGAAATAATTATGGAATCGCCCTGTAAATCTTAATTTCCAAAACTAACACCTGCATCAGATTAAATCTGTTTATTAGTCCGCAAACGGGAGTGTTCGCACCTCGGAGAGCTGTTGCACCAGCTGTATTGACAAACAAAGGAGAGGATTATCACACTTCTTCAAGAAGATAAATCATCACGCAATGTTGCAAAATATGTTGATTGTTTATAGTCAACTGTGTCTAAAATCTGGACCAAGTACAAACAACATGGGAAGGTTTTGAACGGCAAGCATACTGCTGGACCAAGGCAAACATCAAAGCGTCAAGACCGAAAAGGTAAAGCAATATGTCTTGAAAACGAAAAATGTATGGCAAACAAATGAACGGAAACTGGATTCCCCATCTGTGACTGAACTGTAAGAAAGTGCCAAAAGGAAATGAGATTTAAAAATACAGAAACGCTAAAAGAAAGCCACCATTAACAACTAAACATCACAAAACATGGTTACTATTAAAAGACAAGCAATTATGGACAATGGATGACTGGATGAATGTTCATATACATATTCAGTGATGAATCGCTAATCTGCATTGGGCAAGGTGATGATGCTGGATTTTTTTTGGTGCCATTCCAATGAGATTTATGAAGACGACTGCCTGAAGAAAACGTGCACATTTCCACAGTCATTGACGATATAGGGCTTAATGTCAGGCAATGGCACTGGGAAGATAGCTGTCGTTACATTTACAATCAATTTCACAAGTCTACGTTGACCTTTTGGACACTTTTCTCATTCAATCAAAGGAAAGGATGTCTGGGGATGATGACATCATTTTTCAAGATGATAATTCATCTTGCCATAGAGAAAAAACTGTGAAAACATTTCTGGAATAAAGACATGTGGTCAATGTCTTGGCTTGCAAATAGTCCGGATGTCATTCCAGTCTGAAGAAAATGGTCTGTGATAAGACTATATTCTGCAAAACTGATCCGACAACATCAATCAGGTTGAATTGGATTAAGATTGATGAAGAGTACTGTTTGTCACTCGTTAAGGCCATGCCCAAGAGGCCAGAGGTGGTGCTACAAAGTACCTCGCTCGCTCATCCATGCGGACTGGACACTGGCCGAGAGTTGGTGTGGCGGCCGAGGTTGCTTTGTTGGGTCTGCTCCTGCCTCTGGGAGACGATGGCGTGGAACACCGCAAAGGCCACCACAGTGTATATGTTTTTTGTTGTTGTCCTTGTTTTACTTTTGTAGTTGTATGTAGAAATGGCTGGTTGCATCAGCTCTGCTCTTTTAATGTCTTTAATGTCCTTTGTGTTCTTTGATGTTTCCTTCTTAAACATGTTTATGTGTGCTATGGCTATGAGGTTTTTTCCCCCCTTGGCCTCAGTCTGGACCCCTTCTCCAGGGGCCCAGGCTTAGACTGATTTTTTTTAACCGGTTTCTCACCTTTTTTGTAAGGGGCGCTGGAAGTTTGCAGACTCGTCAGCGATCCTGTTCTGTGTCCCTGTAATGTTTGTCTGCTCTTGAATGGGATTGTGCTGAAAATCTTTAATTTCCCCTCTGGGATTATTAAAGTATTTCTTATTCTGATTCTGAGTGTGTTGTAGGGTTTTTATTGTCTAGGTCTAAAATGAAACTGTTACTGACTACCACAACTTATTGTATTATTTTGATTTCTGTTGCTGGTTTTTAGAGCCGAAAAGTTGCCATTTGAAATGACTATAGTTTGTCATGTCTGTTATCTGTTTTTTTTTCTACAAAATTAAACAACTGAATGGATATCCAAGTCTGGCGATTCCATGATTTTTTTGTTACCTGTTTTATATTGATGATGCACTGTTTAAGTGCATGGGCAGCTTCAGCTTGCAAAAGGTGAACAATGCACACTACCTCACGTCAATCATTCTGAGTATGTCGATTGAGTGTTCCCTCCTTTTACAACCAAATCCACATATTAAACAATCAGGCATGAGCATTGAGACCGTTTATTGACTTATAGAAACTGACAATCATTCGCACACATGCTGGTTGCATTGAAGTCTGCTAAACAAGCCATCACGCAGTCGATAACCTGAGTGGTCATAACACCTATAAGTGCAAACTATTGTGGTAAATGTACATGTAAGACAGACCTGGGCATTCTGCGGCCCGCGGGCCGCATCCAGCCCTTTGTGCGTCCCTGTCCGGCCCACGTGAGGCCAATCATAAATTACAAAATACATTTAAAAAAGTATCTATGTCGAGTGTGCAATACAACGGTGCTGCTTTTGTTTTGAAAATCGTTATTTGTATTACTTCCGTGTGGACGTATGCGTGTGCGTGATTGTGAATGGCGTGTATCCAACAAGACTCGGACTGCAAAGCAACGTTCCCTCTAAGGTGCATGCCTGCGCAATTGCGCACTGCTCAAGCGTCCGCTGCGCGCAGCAAATATATGCCGCGCACCAAATCAAATCCCATCTGAATTCTAAACAAAATAAACATATTTATTCTTATGTAATTTTGCAATGCAACTTTGAGTGACAGTGACAACCAGCGGCCCTAACGGTGTTCGTCAACACCGTTCAATTGAACACCGTTCAATTATTGTAACGTCTATCGAGATGCTTCGAGGACAGGAATTATATCGATCACTTTATTGAGCAAAACTGTTTATATTCGGACATAACCACACCAAAAACATGAGTAAAACACTTCTATCTCGAAAAACTAGTAATTTTCTGCCGTACAAACCAGGCCAAAACCAACTTGTCATCTGTCACCAACACGCATAGCACTAAACCACTGGTGCGTTTATGGCCACACAAAAAGTCGGACAACTCAAACACCACACAAAGTTACACTATGACTCCTCAGTCATACGTGTGCTTATTTTACTGTCATTTATTATTAATGTTAATTTATTTATATTAGTCATGGAATGCTGTTACACACACTATGTTGAAGTAGTACTATTATTATTAATTATTTTATTATCTTACGGTATATATCAAAAATAATATTGAGCAAAATTGAATTGAAATATTGTCGATGTGGCCCTCCAGCAGTGCTCGGGTTGCTCATGCGGCCCCGGTAAAAATTAATTGCCCACCCCTGATGTAAGAGGTAGTAAAAGGCAGAGAAAATGTGTAAAGTGTAAATTCAATGACTCCGAGAATCTTGGCTGTGAGCTTTTCACTTGACTTGACAGAGCATGCAGTAGTACATGAGTGAAAATGAACTGACTGGTCAAATAAGCGTTCTCATACGTGATCTTTTGTACAAACTGTAAGTTGTATCAGGAAACTGAACGGCAGCATGTGTGGCATTTGGTTGCCTAATAGGTCTCCGTATACACATTTGCTTAAAAAAACACAACAGAATATACTGCGGTACATCAGTTTTCAACCTGATTTTAGTACATGTACATCAAAAATACAGGCATGTATTCATTTTATACAAGGAATGGGCGATGCTGGTAATTTTGGTATTGTTTTGATTGAGTAAATACAGGGCGAGTATCACTGGTATTGATACTTTTTGACTTGAAATGTCATTATCATTTAATCATTGTGTGAATTTGCCCATGGTTAGTTGAATATGATTACGATAACTAGGAATGGGTACCCTTAACATTTGAATCGATACGTTGCCAATTCTTGGTAGTTGAGAATGGATACCAATACCTATTATCTGTATTTTTGTGTGTGTTCACGTGTTAATAAATGTATTGTTTTTAATTATTATTATTATTATTTTTTTTTTAAACTGTGCTGTCCATCTTGATTTCTTTCACTTCTGAGTCCCATTTGCAAGTATTATATCCTGAACTGAGCATGTATTTACAATTCCAAGGCGTTAGATAGCAGTATAGTCTGAGTGGCCGAGTCATGAAGCAGCCTTTGCCATTAAGTTGAATCGAGTCTTTTGTTGCGCCCTGTAAAGTGTGTATACTGTAAATATTGTAATAATTACACACCGGTTGTTTGATTGTTACATGCATCTTAGGCCCGCGAACAGATTTAATCCGCCCTCTGGATTGGCTGCCGCTACTCCAATCAGCTCAAGTGCGAGTGATCAGCTGCTCCTGTTGTGTCTGGCAGCAGATGGCGGCAGACTATTGTGACGCACAATACCTTCTTTAATTGTAGATTATCCACTAAAAGGATAAAATAACAAAATGGTAAGATGCAATGACTTAAGTCAACATGACCATCTTCTTTGTAGTAAAAAAAATTGTGTTTCCACATTTCTTGTTTGTTCTATTTTATTTTATGCATGAATCTAGCATGTTCACATTAGTTAAGTTTGTAGTTACAGTATGTTACCTTGATTTCGGCTATGGTGTCATTTTGATCATTGTTTTGTTCATATCATAACTGTAATATTTGATGTATTAATGATGATAAATGAATGTGTTGTGGCAGTTGCGGATGTGTTCATTTTCAGAATGTGCTTGTTCGATTTTTGGCCAAAGTAGAACAAAGTTAACAATCTGAAGTTGTCTTTAATTTTAAGTTATCATGCCATGATTTTACCATTCTGGCCCACGTGGGGAAAAGAAGGCGAGAAAGTCCTAAGATAATGGCATTTGTGGGGCTTCATCTCCCTCTCTGCTTATCACCATTAAACGTTATCAATACAGATACAATTGATGTTAAATGTTTGAATTTGCAGTGTTTTCTGCAAGTAGAACTATAATTATCCTGCAGAAAAGTTTTATTTTTTTCGGGTGTCCGGTTTGGATTAATTGGATTTACTGGATCGTTTACTTTGGAACAGATCAAGAACAAAAAACTAAGTTTTGTACCACTTTACAGTGAAATCCATTCAACAGACTTTAATGGATCTATGTTAGCTTTATTTTTCAACTCACTAACGTAAACAATTTATGTTTATATATATATATATATATATATATATATATATATATATATATATATATATAATATATATATATATATATATATATATATATATATACATATATATATTATATATATATATATATATATATATATATATATATATATATATATATATATATGCAGTATATATATGTATGTGTATGTATGTATGTATGTACATATATATATATATATATATATATATATATATATATATATATATATATATATATATATATATATATATATATATATATATATATATATGTACATACATATATATATATATATATATATGTACATATATATATATATATATATGTACATATATATATATATATATATATATATATATATATATATATATATATATATATATATATATATATATATATATATATATATATATATGTACATACATACATACATACACATACATATATA